>NC_056743.1:1540576321-1540638821 GCF_019279795.1 Protopterus annectens | reverse complement strand
GTGAAGTTCAAGTGAAATCTGCTCACTTCATGAAGGCTGCTTTAATAAGGAAGTACAAAAATGCATACTAACGCAAATCCTGTTATTATAGCAATTTTCTAAGTTCATGAGAGCAATACTTATAATCTGCCACTATTTATTTTGGGTCTATATTATAACAGCGAACGCTTAAAATAGCGAACACTGTATAATCGACCCTTAAAAGCCAAAATGACGAACACACGGAACAGTGATTTTTTTTTCCCTAGGGAAAAACAATCGCTGCTTCAGAAAAAAAAAATACCCAAACACAAAATAAAGTGGGGGGCTTCGCCCCCAATATCCCCCTGCTTAAATATATCAACTCCGAGATCGCACCACAGTGAGGAAATGGCACAGTCCCAAAAATGGCCCAGTGATTTTTTCCCTGTGGAAAACAAATCGCTGTTCCATGTGTTCGGGATTTCAGTTTCGATTTAAAATGGTTGATAAAACAGTGTTCGCTATTTTAAGCGTTCCCTGATATGATAGGGAACCTTTATTTTAGGCTTTGTCCAGATTTCTTGGACTAAGAGGTTGAAGTGTGTGTGTGTGTGTGTGTGTGTGTGTGTGTGTGTGTGTGTGTGTGTGTGTGTGTGTGTGTGTGTGTGTCTGAGAGAGAGAAAGTGAAATGCCCTAGTCAGAGTTCAGCAGGTGGAATTTATTGTCAAGTGCATTTTCAAGGAATTGTGAGCTTCAAGGGAAGAGAAGTTTACTGCTGCTCATGCTAAGTCTGCTTAAAATGTGCAACTGTTTTGTTTAGCAAATGGTATCAGTATTGTGGTATAGAATTTTAAAGCAGTGTTAGTAGCACAGCAGGTAGCATACTTGCATCTTGATGTAGAGGGCTGTAGGTTATACTCCTACAGAATGTAGATTTGTATTTTAAGGGGGTGGGGTGCTGCAATCCTGAGTATGTCCCCCTATGGATGACATGCCTAGTAACTATGAACCTGTTTTTCAGCTTGCCACCCATTCCCTATTGCAATATACCAGCTTACTATTTTTCTTAATGCAACATGCACAATTCATTCTTCAAGGGCAGCAGGCACTGAATTTGTAGATGAAACACTGAAATATAAAATTGTTTTCTGGCAACAACCTCTTTATTAGTTAAATATCCCTTTAATGTGGAATTATTCAGATGACTTTTACTTCTGCAGAGATTGTGCATAGTGACTGATATTGTTGGATTGTAATGACAGATGTTTGAGTGGCCTTTTATGGTTGAAATGTTCTGAATTAGGCAGTTTGTCATTATTGGTTCATATGTTTTGTTTCATTGCTTTCTGGAAAAATGTTCAAAACCATAAATTTAAAACACACTCTAACAAGTGGTGCTTTATTGTACAAGGGATATAATTAAATTATTACATATTATAATTAATACAATCAGGAAGGTGAATCAAATAGCTTTTACATGGTCCTAAAATGTGTGCAAGGGGCCTATGATTTGAAAACAGTCCAAAGGTAAATATAACCTGCCACTGGCCAGATGCATTTTCTTTGAATGTGTGTTTCAGTGCTGTTTCAGTGAATGTGAGTTTCAAAAGTAGAGAAGTTGTAATGCTGTCTGTTTTCATTGTAAGACTATTGTTTTGTTTAGCAAATGCCTATCAGTGTTTGTGCTATAAAATTTGAAATAAAGGTTGTAAATTAATTCCAAATATCTGTAATCATTGTAGAAGTGAAGCATAAAAGAGTATGCACACTGGGAGTTTTGAACAGTGTTTATGGCAACTGGGGAGAAATAGCCAAGTAATGGGACACTGGGATGGTTGATTGGGAGGGCTGTGTGTGTGGGTCTCTGGGTTTGCACCCCCCTGCAAAATATCCTGCGGGCTTCCTTGTTTTACATATACACAACAGATCCATGAGGGCTGAATCTGTTGAAGTCCTGTAAGCCAGGCAAAGTTCCCCTCTCAACAGCCTATAGGAGACTGAATACAGAGACAGAGTTTTTAGGCAATTAGTGTAGGACAGTGTATTCATGTCCAGAATCCTCCTTGTGAGAAAACTTTGTGGGTGCTCCAACTGTTGCAATTGTCTGGTTAGATACATGCCAAAGAGTGCATTGTATTTAATGATAGGTGTTATAAGGACTGAGTACAGTGGTACTATAACTTCCATGGACCCGGATGTCATACCCTTACATGTAAATTGACTTATATGGAATGATTTTCTTTTTTTTTTCCAAAAACATTTTTATTAATTTATACACATGTACAGATAACATAAAATCTGACAATTGAAAAAACAGTGAATATTACAGTTGTTGTACCAGTATAACAACTAAACTCTAAACTCTACCAAGTCTAATATAACTAACTATGTACACTATCTACAAAGTGCTACTAATACACAAGAAAGCAGTACATGAGAACACATATAGGACTGGTTTTGTAATGAATGCAAAAAATAGATGTGTACTATCCAAATAAAATAAATGGGCCGTACTGTATTACAACACATAAATTTGAAGCACTGATTCTATCTCTTGTCTAATCTACGAGAATGTGGTTGAAGAGAAGTTTCCAAAATTTCTGATAATATACATATTTATTTATATTTCCTTATAATAAGTTTTTGAGAGGATATGCATTTAATAGCCATGTTCTTAAAGCCATTCCAAGTATGTTTGGTGCAATCTAACCAATTTTTGATTATATAAAGCTTAATTAAAGAGCAGATAGTGATAAGGACATGATACTTCAGCTTAAGGAGCTTAAGGTCCATAATATGGAGAACAGATAGTTCCCAGGACAGGGTTGATTTCTGATATCCCATTTTTTTTAAATGAACCTTTAAAGAGCACCAAAGTTTATGAATATGTTTGCAGAACCATAGGACATGAATGATGTCAGCCTGAAGAAAGGAACAACATGTGCAGGATGGTGATTTTTTAGGATCAAACTTGTTCAGTGTCGAGGGGGTAAAGTAAGCATTATTATTAATCATTAATTGTGTATAGACAAGTTTTTTAAATGGGGAGAACTTGTTAGTAGATTCTATAGATTTGAATTTCTGTTCATGTGAAAGATCACTTCCTTGTTAATTCTAGTATTTAGAGTATAATAATAAGGAATCATATTTAATGGAGCTGACTAATTAATACGTGTTTGATAGCATTTTTTTCTTACTGGATAGCCACTCCATGATTTGTACTAAACTGGTTAAATCCTTTTCATCAGTAAGTAGCTCTCTAGTTAGTATTGATAAGAGCTCCCTAAGCTGACGTAATACAATGATATACTTATTTATTTATTTTATTTTATTTATTTTATTTTATTTTACATTTGTTTACTAGGCTGGTCTGACTGGATATATTTCCATTTTCAGCAGAGGCCTGGGGAGAAAAGTTCCACATAGAGACAAAACACAGTTACGTTATACATAAAAAAAAATAAGTAGCAGGTTAAACATGATTCAAGACTACATTACAGAATTCTACATACATACCCTGTAGAGAAAACAATTAAGTTGTAGTTATAGAAATACAAAATAGAAAGGTTTTGTAACAGTAAAATATTTGTGGCAAGTGTAGAGCACATTCAGGAAATTTCTTTTACATTCAAAATTCTTTAATGGATTGTAATAGATGCTACTTGTATAAGAAGTAGATTGTTGGGGAAACTTCTCAAAGTGTAGGTAGTAGAGAGCGAATAGAAAGAAGGTGTTAAAGAGAGAGAGAAAAAAAAAAATGTGGAAGTCACAATTTTTAGTCAGGATTGAAGCATGGGCATAACCAGTGTATTTTAAGGTGTTTTTTCAGCTTTTGTTTAAAGAGAACAGGGGAGGGAATGGAAGTTAGAGCAGTAGGTAGAAGATTCCAAAATTTACCGATGGTATTGGAGAATAGGGAGTCACCAGCAATGTTATTAGACTTAGTTAAGGTTACTAGAAGTTTGTTTGAAGAGCGTAATGAATTTAGGTTAGTGTAAGGGGTAAATAGATTTGAAAGTATAGATGTGTTATTAGGTTGGTACAATATCCTATGGACAAAGGTGAGTTGGGAGAGTATCAACATGTTTTTAGTTCAAGCCAGTGGAGTTGCTGTAGGTTCAGACAGTGGTGAGTTCTAAATTGGTTCCCAGTAACAAACCTATTAGCCAGTTTAGAGAGATTATTTTTCTTTAGGTTAGTGTATATAGGTGAAGCATAGAGAAGAGTGGAAATAAGATGAGAGTGGGCAAGTGTAGCTTTGGCTATAGGAGTTAAGAACATTTTAATTATGTAGAAGGAGCCCAGTTTTCTATTTACAGTTTTGACAGTATTATTAATATGGTTATCAAAGGTAAGGTTATTGTCTATAGTGACACCTAGCAGCTTGGTGGTAGAGTCAGGGGATATAAGGGTGCCATTCTTGGATAAGATAGAGAATTCTATTGGGGAGGACCTAATAGTAGGCTTTAAGACCAAAAGACAGAAGAAGTTCTTGCATCATTTTACCTCCATGCTTATGTATATCCCAAACCATACAATCACTGATTAAAAGATGTTCGCTATGGTTTAACAATTTGTTGTTTATTTTAATATTAGGATTCATATGAATAGGTGGGAGGAGGGGCAAGGCCTCATCTAATTTAAGAGATCAAGTTTTGGAAGACTTTTATTTTCTGCTTTATAACATTGTTTAATTTTGTATCCCTATAATTCTTCAGGGTTATAAAGGGGAGGGTTTTTGGATTAATGTTACCGGTGATCACATGATGGTACCAAATTTTACCCGTGATGGAGACCAACTATCTTTCCTAGGGCTAAAATTCGAAATTGAGGTAATTCTGTTGGCACATATAATCGTGTGGTATAGCTGAAAATCTGGTTGATCTAAGCCCCCTTTTTGTTTGGGATAAATCAGTTTTGAGTAGCTTATTCTAACTAATTTGGGAAACCAGATAAATTTGACAAGTTCTTTATTAACTTTGCAAAAAAATTATTTGAGATAGCATAATTCAATGCATTGAAGTGATACAATAATTTAGGTAGGATGTTCATCCTGATAATTGCTGTTTTAGACAGCATAGTGCAGCTGCTGCCATCTATG
Organism: Protopterus annectens; assembly: GCF_019279795.1. Lineage (NCBI taxonomy): Eukaryota > Metazoa > Chordata > Ceratodontiformes > Protopteridae > Protopterus > Protopterus annectens. The sequence continues at coordinate 1,540,633,759 of NC_056743.1, read as the reverse complement.
TAGATCTTGTGTGATATTGGTCCATACTTTAAGTAGATTGTTCTGGTACATGGATAGCTGGTTATGTTCAAAGAAAATCCCTAAATATTTGAAAGAGTAAGCAATTTTGTAAGGAGAGTTCGGAAAGTAGTTTTCTTTGTGGTTTAAGGGGTTGATAGGAAAGATATGGGATTTATTTTGGTTAACATTATAGTTTGAGACTCCAGAAATGTATCTATTGATTCAACTATCTTTTTTAGGTCTGTGTTAGGGTATTCAAAATAGATATTTAAATCATCTGCAAAGGCCAAAAAGGATATTCTAGTGTTTAAGACTCTAGGTATGGAGTGAAATGTATTTTGCGAAATGTGTAGAAATAAGGACTCAATGTATAAGTTAAAGAGGTAGGGTGAGAGTGGGCATCCCTGTCTCATACCATTAGATATTTTTATGAGGTCTGATAGGGTTTTGTTGATGTAGATGTGTGTAGATGAGTTGTTGTATAAGGTTCTTATCAGGTTGATAAATTATTTGGAAATGTTAAAGTGAGATAAGGATGAGAATAAAAAGTTCCTGTTAACTCTGTCAAATGCTTTACAGGCATCAAGAAAAAAAGTATATCTCAGATTTCTATCGATTTTAGTGAGTTGTATTATAGAGTGTAAGGTTAGAGTATTATCACATGTGTGCCTACTTGAAATAAATCCAGATTGTTCAGGGGATAGTATAATGGGCATAACTTTTTAAAATCTCTCTGCTAGCAATGAGGATAGAATTTTGATATCCATATCGATCAAGGAAATAGGCCTGTATTTCTGTGGGTTCAATTTATTTAGGTTATTTTTAGGGATAAATATTGTTTTTGAGCTGTTTATATATACATCAGATATACCATTAAGTTTAATATAATTATATACTTTTAGTAGAATGGGTGACAGTTTTTTACTGAACGTTTTGTAAAATTCTTGTGTATACCCATCTGGACTGGGAGCCTTGCCTAATTTTAATTTCTGTATTGTCTCAATTATTTCTTGCTGTCTGAGAGGGGCAGCAAGGAGTGTTGCCTGTTTGTCATTTCATTTATGAAATGTAAGATTCTTAAAGAATTCCTCAGTCTCGTGGATAGGAGTTTGCTGTGTGTCCATTCCACAGATCTCCATGTAGATTTGTTGAAATATTCCTATAATTTGTGTATCTGATTTGTATAATTTGTCTCAGTAGTGTAGCATTGATATCCTATGAGCTTCTTGTTTATTTTCTATTATTCTCGCTAAGGTTTTAGAAGGGATCTGTGCCCATTCAGAATACTTGGCAATAGACCTAAACTCTTGGAGTGAGTAGGCCAAAAAGTTATTTTTGAATATTATTAATTGATTTCTCTAGATCAGAATTTTGGTTTTGCTGATACTCCCTTTCTAGTTCTTTGACTGTAGCCATTAGCTTGTTTTCTTTTCTTTCTCAGTTTTTTTTTTAAGATATGAGGCTTTCTGAATTAGTAACCCTCTAAGCCTTGATTTACAGACCACCATTGAATGTCATACAGGATATTTGTGGTCTCTAAGTTATTCTCAAGTTCCATTAATATGTCTGAAATCTTTTGAATCACTTCTGATTTTAGTGGTAATTTATTGTTTAGAGACCAATTACACCAATTAATCTTACTTAATGGTTTATCTGACCAATTTAATTTTAATGAAATGTTTGGGTGGTCTGATATGTATCTGGGTTCAGCTGAATATTTTATTTCTCATCTAGTCAAGGATTCTGAAATAAGAAAGAAATCTAGTCTAGACCAGGAGTTATGACATTTAGAATAATAGGTGTAGATATTATTTGTTTCGGGATCGTCGCCAAAAGAGATGGGATCAATGAGGGTAAAGTCTGCCATAAGTTCCACTAAGGCTACTGAAGCTTGGCAGTTATGTTGGTTTGGATGGCTGGTATGGTCTAAACCTTGATCAATGACCACATTCCAGTCACCACCAATTACATGGTAAAGATCAGGGAACAAACAGAATAGACTGTAAATTTCTAAAATGAAATCTTGTTGTCATAGACATGGGCCATATAAGTTTAAAAATAAGGTAGGTATTTCCTTAGAGGGGATTGGGGCCATGAAATAGCACCATCTACCATATGCATCAAATTTATACTCTATGATTGATTCTTGAAAAGATTTTTTAATTATAATAGCCACCCTCTTAGAGTTCAAGCTGTCTCCACTGTATCTATTAATTTTATCCATTTCCTATCTGCAACACTCCTCCAGTCGTCCTTAAGCATATATGTTACTTGTATAAAACATATATTCGCCTCAGATTTAAATAGTAAATGTAACACTAATTTTCTCTTATTTTTATTTTGTAGTCCTCTCAAGTTCCACAAATCTATCATCCACATTCCAAGGGTATGAATTGAATCTTAAATGTTTTCAGTTTTGTTATGAGGTATTTATTTATTCTATAGGCCCTTAGATTCTTTATAGCAGGTATATTGAAAATGTCTCCTAACTTAGCAGTACTCAACTCTTTCAAAACTAACTCTGTGTCTAACCACCTACTCTCCTTATTTGAAAGAGCTTGGACTTGGAGGGTCACTGAATGAACCAAGAACATAAAATGTCTTAACAAAAATGGGGTGTAACCTATGGACGTTGATATATTTAACCCTTTAAACTCTTGAGTAAATCTCAAACTATTATACATCACTATAATTACCCCAAGATTAGCCATCCTTACCCCTACTTGAGGTATTCATTTTCTCCTACATGTGGATTGTGCCACAACTACATAAGAAGAGAATGAAATTTGTTGAGATTACCTTACGTAGATGTTTGCTAAAGTATAGATTATGATTTCCACCATTTTTATACCTTGACTTAACCAAGCCTCGAGTTAATTTATAAATAGTTGGCCTGCTGTTTAGTGAAAATGATGTTCTGATTATATTAGATTATCTCTACAATCCTGAAAGCATAACATCTCACTCAGTTCTAAACCCTTCCTTGAGTTAAATCAGGCTTAGCTTCAATGCTAACATGAATGAAACACCAGATTTATCTTATTTAATGTATAACAGGGCTCTTAATACATTTAAACAACTTCTGTTATATCTATCTAAACTCTCTCATTATTACAAATGGAAGTAACAAAGATATGCCAGAACAATAAACAATAAATGTTGAAATAGCCTATTGAATTAAAATATAGTAAATAAGTTGAACAATAACATGTATGAGCTCATAGATTATACCAATACGAGCTGTCATTTAACGTTAGTCTGAGATGAGTTTGTTTCCTATATAAATAAATACAACGTACATGTTAGTCTAATACAACCCCAGGATAGGAAAATGTGTACAAACTAACAGCAACTGACCTCATTGTGAGGTAAAATCACAATAGCATAAGTGCACACACAACTTACATAAAGTACATAAAATAATCATACATGAGCACATACCGATGTAAGTCCAGACTCATCTTCTCTACATTCTTATTAAGAATGTATGTAGTTACCATAGAATCAAAACAGGAAACAGGTTGGTTTAATTTGCAAAGTTCAACAATGCAGACAAAGAGAGTTTGGTAACCCCTCGTAATCTGTTAGTTGAGTCAGCACTTATAATGATACACAGCGTATCAGTCATCCAATATTCCTAACTGAGCTAATCAATAACAAACTTCGCAACAATTGTAGCTAAGTTCAGAAGTGAACATGTATTCATAGCTAACCTTTTGTGTTAGAAACTGAATACAAACTATTGCCTAACAAGTCCAATCCAGGTAAATGATCTTCCTTCTTTATCCTATTTATGGAGATGGGAAGAATAACAAAACTAAGAATAAAAATAAGAAAAAGAGAACTGGTAAACACGAGTCAGAAAAGTTATCTTGAATACATATCTCTGCACCGTTAGGGTAAGAACAGTTCAGAATCTATCCTGTATCCCAGTACAGTTAAACAATGGTTCCAAAGGTGGGATATATCGGGTCTATATTATAACATCGAAGTCTAAAAACTTCGAATGTTATAATATTGAACCCAGTAGATTGAACACTTGAAATAGCGAAGCTGCAGAACACCGGATAATTTCATAGGGAAAGTATTCCATGGGCCGTTTCTGCAGCTTCACTATTTCCTCAACTGTGGAGCAAAGGTTACGGACTGGGTTAAGGTAAGTGTGCGAATGAAGGTGAGTGCGCAATTGGGCATGGGTTAGGTGAGTTAGGGTTAGGGCATGGGTCAGGTAAATGTGCGATTGTGTGGACATGAGGGTTAGGAAGGGGTAGGTGAGTGTGCGATAGTTAGGGACCTTAGGGTTAGGGTTGGGTTAAGGTAAGTAGATAGCTAGTGGTGTATTTCTGGTTTAGTGTAGGGTTTTGTGAAGTGTATGTGTGTGGATTATTTATTTTGGTGTGCTTGAGTTGTGTGTATGTTTGTCGGAACAGCAAATTTTTTCCCTGGGAAAAAAATTGCTATTCTGACTGTTCGGTTTTCTGGTGTTTCGATTGAATGGGTTCGATATTATAACATTCAAAGTTTTTAGACTTTGATGTTATAATATAGACCCGGATATATCATAGTATATATGGTATATATACTATTTATAGTGTACAACATATATGAAAAATATTTAGCATGATAAGAACAAAGCCAGTACTTATATCTTTCTTGAAGGAGCTGAAGGCTAAGGTCATGCATTACATTGATTGCTCATGGCAAGTCACCTTTCTCTGCTCATTATTGCGTGTTACCTGCTCCAAGGACTATTTTCTCCTATCGATTTCTGTTGAGCAAAGGTTTAAGCAGTAGCGTGAATTTGCGCTTTAAATCAGGTAAAGACTCTTTCCCCAATGCGCTATGACTTATGTGTAGGTTACTGTATAGTAAGCTTTGTACTGCTGTTATCATGAGATTTCATTGGGGTATGTTTTGGTATCACAGGAACTTGTTGCTCTCAACTCCTACTCACCAACAACTTCTGCAACTTACGCTCAGGCCTCCTTATCAAACTTGAGGGTGTACTTCTGGTGATCGAAGTCCTGTTTAACCAGAAAAAGGAGTATTGATTTAAAAATAAGAAAAATAAAGGGGAAATAATACAGATAACAAAGCAAATAGATATGTTTTCTTGCCTCAAGGAAGATTCATAATTCTGGTGCTTTGCCGAACCATTTAATGAATTATGCTTTAGCCCCCTTAGGCGAGTTAACAGCGAATTTAACATTGCTGTAAAAGATCAAAGTGTTAGGGCAATGCATCTGGAACTTTATTTTACATTTAGTTAAGTCTGGATAGAAGCATGAGAGGCTTTGTCATTTCTCTTTAATCATTATCGGAAGGTCTTGGGAAAAGGTAATTCTGTGGCCATTCCAGATTATTTTCTTTTGTTTTTTTTTGGTAGCAAGCACTATTCTCGGTGTGTCTTGATAGTTTAATAACTTAACATATATTTGTCTTGGAAAAGCTGAATCCTGACTTTTACGTAGAGCTTGGTGTGACCTTTCGATTACTATATTGTTAAAGTCCTCAACAGATTGTAAGACTGTGCAAAAATCTGTTTAGCCACTTTAATTAGATTGTTATGCTCATATTTCTCAGGCAATACTCATCAAAATATTGTTGCGTCGACTCCTAGCTTCAAGATTAGTGATTTTCTGTTGGATTTCTGTGAGTGCATTATATTTGGTGCCCATCTCCTCTCAAAGTTTTTCTATCTGGAGTTCATTTGCTTTTGTTTTGGCTTCAATCAGGTCCATGCAGTCAGCAATTTGGCTGATTGTATTTCCAAAACTATAGAGTTGATCAGAGAATTTTTGAGCTGCAGTCTGGAGTTGTAATAGGGCTTGTTTAAGTTCTTCCAGCTGTATAATTGTTTCTGGCTTCTGTTTTTCATTAGATTTGAATAGATCTTGTTGAATTTTCGTTCATGTCTGTCTTTGACTTAGTATTTCTTTTTCTGGAGATGGTATAGCCGAAGGTTTCATCTTTGTAGTCTGACTCTCCATATTTTCTGTTTCTTTTGACATCTTGGAATATTTTTCAATAATTTGCTTACACACATAGTAAAGATGTCTTCAGGCCTAAGGTTTACATGTGGTGAGGAGTCTCAGGGAAGCTCAGAGGACAAAATAAGGATTTTTAGCAGTTTGAAGTCCGTGAAAGCTCCTTCTTGGTTAAGATCTGATGGGATTTGCCTTAATTCATAGGATTATACATCAATATTGTAGTTGTATGGCTTTTTGATAAAGGTTATCTGTTATCTGTTAGGAGCTCCATGCAGGAGGTACTTATGAGATATCCACCATCTTGGAAACTCCAGTATGGAATTATTTTCTTATTATCTTAGTTACATGTTGTTTAAAGGCCAAATTGCTCTCTAGCTGGCAATTCGGTGAGTTACTGCATGTAAGCATTTACCCCTATTTCAGAGAGAATATCAACAATGCCTGAGTGAGGTATTGTGTTGAATGCCTTAGCCAGGTCAAAATATGCACAATACACTGTTTTACCCTTGTCCATTGCCTTGATGACCCTCTCAGAGAAGTCTACCACGTTAAGTCAGCATGACTTTGTCATAACAAAGTCAAACTGGGATGGGTCCAGTGCCTGTAAGTTGTCAATCTGCTTGTTTATCATTTCCATGATAATTATTTCCAAGGCTTTGCATATTAGGCTTCTTAGACTGATGGGTCTGTAGTTGCTCGAGTTTGCATTTTGTGGATAGGAATGACTGTTGAGATTCTCCGTTCACTTGGAATGTAGCCTGTTTCAAGGTTGTAGTTGAAGAGTGCCTGAACTGGTCCTGATAGATCATGTTGTAGACTGTTCTGGAGGCAACTGGGTATGTTGTTGGGACCCATGGTGGTGTTGTTGGCTTTAACAATTGCTGCCAACACCCTGTCCCTGCTCATAGCTGGGTGAGATATGTTTGGGGTGATTTTACCTGTTGAAGATTGGGGGGAAGTATGGGGGGGTAAAGTTTTAGCTGAATTTGTCAGCCAGTAGACTTGGTATGTCACCCAGCAACGTTTTTGAGACTTACCAGCATGAGGTTAACAATAGGGATGAACAGGTGGAGCACAACTATGAGTTTAACATTAATGCACAAAATCAATTGAATAATGTGTGGACAGTTACACCGCCTCTTTTAGGTGTTTCTATGGAAGAGGTTTGTGTTGACGCCACTAAAAATAGTGGTTATGATCGTTTAAATGTAACATTAACTAGGGATTTGGAAGTTAAATTGAATAGCAATGATGCAGAAACATACAGTGCTGGCAACATGATTTCCATCCAACAGAAGGGATTGAAACATAGTATTCAAAAGGAAATGGGGTATATTATATACAATTATACAGATTTAAATATTGATGAATGTCATTTCAAATTATTTAGCAAAGGGGAAAAATTTGTACCAAGCTTCAGTTTAGATGTAACCCACGTATTGAAAAGCTTTAAGCTATTTACGAGGGAAATCAATTTGAAACTTTATTTTCACACCTCAGGTACTAACAATACTACATCTAATGGGCAGAACTGTTCTAATATACTTAGGAGGAAGAGTATTTTTGTGCCACTTGCTAATAAAGAAATCAGTATTTTTGAGAAAATGGTGGAATATGAGTTGAGGAGACTTTGTTTGCAAAGGGCCACTTATATTGACAACATGACAAACAGTGAAAGGGTAGTACTCAAGGAACTTACCTTGACGGGTCAATATAGATGTATGAGACCTGACAAGGGTGGAGGGATGGTCATCATGTACAATTTGGATTACGTTGGTCAGATGATGTCCATCCTAAATAATGATTACACTTACACAAGAGTATCGATACACGAGATCAATTCAGCATATCAGAAAATTGATATGTACCTATTAGACGCCTTATATCAGGGAGTGATTAATGAGGCAGACTTTCACTTCTTAGCAGTGAAGTTTCCTTATATGCCAAAGTTTTTTGGCATACCTAAGACTCATAAGGGAACTGATTTTCTTCAGTTTCGTCCTATCATTTCAGCCCAGGGTTCGAAGACCGAGCCACTGGCAGCGTTTGTAGATTTTCATTGTAAGAAGGCCTTAACAGATGCTGAACATATACTCAAGGATTCTTGGCACTGTTTAGAAAGGTTGAATTCAATTGATTTTTTGGAACTTGGCAATTTTGGTTTCTTAACAATTGATATTGTGAATCTTTTCTCAGTAATTCCTCATGTGGAGGGTTTAGAGCTTTTTTATGATAGTCTACATTCAAACAGGAAATTTAACAAGGACAAGTTAGAGATTTGTCATGGACTCATGGAATTGGTACTTAATAACAACTTTTTTATGTTTGAGGGTGAAAGATATAAACAAATGACTGGGGTAGCAATGGGTGCTAAATGCGCCCCAACCTATGCCAATTTAGTTTTATTAGCATGGGAAAAAAAGTACATATTGAATTCCAGATTTAGGAATAACATTCTGTCTTACAATAGGTTTCTGGACGATTTACTCATATTATGGAAGGGTGATGAGGACAATGTCAGGGAATTTATGGATTATATTAACAACTGTTCTGGATTCCTGAAATTTACCTACAATTGGAATAGAGATTATGCTAACTTTTTGGACATTAGGATTACTAAGAACACAATGGAGTTTGCTAGTAATATATATAGAAAACCAAGTTATGCAAATTCTATGTTGCATTACACCAGTTGCCATCCTATGCACCAGAAGAGGGGTTTGGTCAAAGGTCAGATGGTTCGCCTTTCTAGGTTGACCAGTAATGACGAGGACTTCAAGAAAGAAATATACACCCTTATTGGATTTTTCTTGGAGCGAGGATATCCTTTGGCACTTTTAATTAGAACAAAAAAGGAGGTGTACAAAAAGAGGAGAAGTAAATACTCCCCAATTTTGAAAACAGGGGTTAAGGAACTAGTTTCACCTGGGTTGAATAGTGATAATAACAACAACGTTGGTATAGACAGAGAAAGGCCAAAATTCATCTTGAAATACAATGATATTTCCTTAGAAATCTGTACAAATGTTAAAATGTTATGGGATTATTTTCTAAGTGAAAATCTAAAATCCATTTTGGGTGATGCCCCTGTAATAATCTTTAGTAGGGGAAACAATTTAAAGGATATATTAGAGAGAAAAAGTGACAACCATGTGAGATCAACAATGAACAAATGTGGGAGTTGTAAATGGTGTAGATTTATAGCTGTTGGTTCCAATCTTATGGTGGCAGGCTACGGTCGTTCTATTGCATGCCCTGGGAGATGTAATTGTGCCACCAAGTTGTGTGTATATGTTGCATCGTGTATGACCTGCGATGCTTTCTACGTGGGCAAGACTACAAGATGTTTAAAAGAGAGAATTAGGGAGCATTGTGGTTCCATTAGAAGAAAGGATGACCACAATGCCCTTTATTTACATAGTAGGACTTGTCACGAATTCAAAAAATTTTTATTTTTTGTAGTGGACAAAATTAAATCTGATGCATTCGGAGATGTTGACAATCTTGTTGCACTCCGTGAAATGGAATGGCAGATCAGGCTAAATGCTACTAAACATCCAGGGATCAACGAAAGTATTTCTTTGAAACCTTTGTTAAAATTTAGATCTAATTTTATTTAGATTTGAATTAACTTTTTGGATGACTGTCTAACATTATATTTCATATACATTTTTCCTGGTGGTTGCAGTAACAAGAAGTCAATGTTGCACTGTTATTATTACTATTATAATCATTATTAGAACTATAATTATTGATTAGTTTTATGTGAGGAAACTTCAAGTATTTGTATTTGATACATTATTGTTTATATTTTGAACAATATTTTTGAATTTACTCCGTAAACATATTTCATCATATTTTATACACTGTGATTTATATTTCTAGTTAGGTTAGGTTGTTATTTAGATATGGAATTTATTTACATATATACATATACATATTTTTTACATCATTATATTTATTTTCATGTGTATATTATTAATTTTTACTTGTTTACATCAATGTAGGGATTTATATATATGCTTTTTTAGAACTGTACTTGATTTTTGTCAGTTTACCTTTAAGGATGTTATATCAATTAAGGAATGATAATTGCTTAATTGCTTTTTTTATTGTATATAAGAACATGCTGGGTGTGTATTAACTGTTTTTGACTCTGATGATACCAGGTTTCTGGTGAAAGCGCTCAGTCGTGGATTAAACTGCTTCCTACATTTCCAGTGGTCTTAGCCTTATTGTGACTCTTATCCAGTGGTGGACCTGTTTGTCTTTTTTACCTTTGTGGATTCCTCTTTTTGGGTCCTAGCATTTCCTCATCTTTGTAGTCTGACTCTCCATATTTTCTGTTTCTTTTGACATCTTGGAATATTTTTCAATAATTTGCTTACACACATAGTAAAGATGTCTTCAGGCCTAAGGTTTACATGTGGTGAGGAGTCTCAGGGAAGCTCAGAGGACAAAATAAGGATTTTTAGCAGTTTGAAGTCCGTGAAAGCTCCTTCTTGGTTAAGATCTGATGGGATTTGCCTTAATTCATAGGATTATACATCAATATTGTAGTTGTATGGCTTTTTGATAAAGGTTATCTGTTATCTGTTAGGAGCTCCATGCAGGAGGTACTTATGAGATATCCACCATCTTGGAAACTCCAGTATGGAATTATTTTCTTATTATCTTAGTTACATGTTGTTTAAAGGCCAAATTGCTCTCTAGCTGGCAATTCGTGAGATACTGCATGTAAGCATTTACCCCTATTTCAGAGAGAATATCAACAATGCCTGAGTGAGGTATTGTGTTGAATACCTTAGCCAGGTCAAAATATGCACAATACACTGTTTTACCCATGTCCATTGCCTTGATGACCCTCTCAGAGAAGTCTACCAGGTTAAGTCAGCATGACTTTGTCATAACAAAGTCAAACTGGGATGGGTCCAGTGCTTGTAAGTTGTCAATCTGCTTGTTTATCATTTCCATGATAATTATTTCCAAGGCTTTGCATATTAGGCTTTTTAGACTGATTGGTTCTTTTTAGTTGAGTAGTCCAGGTAGGAGCGTTTTGGGTCTTGGGGAACCACGCGTTGTTAAGTTAGGGTGGGGGCTTCCTGTGATATAATGGAAAGAGATAGGATGTTAGAATAGCTAAGGTTAAACTAGGAAAACGCAGATTAAAACAACTATGCGGTTAAATCCACATACAGTCTGGAAAAAAGTATTTAAAACATTATATAAAACATAGTCTTTTCTCACTGGTTGCTTTTAACGAAAGTACAGCACAAAAACAGAATTCCTAAGTTTAGTCAACAATCTGTAGTAAGTCTTGAGACAGATACAGCTCAATACAGGTCATTAATTGAGTTAGAAAGAGGACGCCAACTTTATATCAAACAGACACGTGCAGACACTTTGATATTTTGCTTCAGCACTAACAACCAAGTCGCTTATTAGATATAGGCAAAATGACACCAAATATGTGCCAAGTACACATTCAAATACTTTCTAATAGGAGCAAATATCATCAGACCTAGTCGCTATACAATTTGTAAAAAGACACTAGATGTGCGTCAGCAGCACGTGTAGAACATTTGAGTTAGTTCTTCACATCTACAGCTAGCAAGCAGACATGCCACAGTGTAGTCTCGCAACAACAATACTAGGTATGACAGTACAATGCAAGCAGTATAAAGTCCATGAGCTAATATGAGTACAAAAGCTCCAAAACACTTCAGTAGACGCACAGTTAAGTTTACTAGACTATCTGTGAGTTACCTTAAGGCCGGGAGAATGCGACCGGACAAGCGACAGGCAGTACAAAATGTAAAGAAGTGTAAGGTTAACAGTGAACCTGGAGGATTATTTGATAACTTCCTGCGGGGCATTCACCGCCAGGAGTTCACAGGGTCTTAGTGGGAGCAGTTGTAGAGTGCAGAATTCAGCTCAGAGGAGTTACTTCAACTGTTATTTGTAGTTATGCAGGAAAGAAGCAGTTTTCCAGGTAATTATAGTTAGCACTATAATTATTCAAGTGGTACTGCCAGGTTCCTGAGACTAGGATGCTATTTTTTGCTGTTAAGGAGATAACAATGCTTTAAATTTACCCTGTATTTGAATAGAGGTTAGGTTGAAGTTCTTTTGTTATCCTTAATTACTGGTCAGAGCATTCGCTGAAGTGAGTAGTCCAGGTAGGAGCGTTTTGGGTCTTGGGAACCACGCGTTGTTAATTTAGGGTGGGGGGCTTCCTTAAGGGCCGGGAGGTACGACCGGACAAGCGGACAGGCAGTACAAAATGTAAAGAAGTGTAAGGTTAACTTCGACCTTTCGATTACTATATTGTTAAAGTCGTCAAAAGATTGTAAGACTGTGCAAAAATCTGTTTAGCCACTTTAATTAGATTGTTATGCTCATATTTCTCAGGCAATACTCATCAAAATATTGTTGCGTCGACTCCTAGCTTCAAGATCAGTGATTTTCTGTTGGATTTCTGTGAGTGCATTATATTTGGTGCCCATCTCCTCTCAAAGTTTTTCTATCTGGAGTTCATTTGCTTTTGTTTTGGCTTCAATCAGGTCCATGCAGTCAGCAATTTGGCTGATTGTATTTCCAAAACTATAGAGTTGATCAGAGAAATTTTGAGCTGCAGTCTGGAGTTGTAATAGGGCTTGTTTAAGTTCTTCCAGCTGTATAATTGTTTCTGGCTTCTGTTTTTCATTAGATTTGAATAGATCTTGTTGAATTTTCGTTGATGTCTGTCTTTGACGTAGTATTTCTTTTTCTGGAGATGGTATAGCCGAAGGTTTCATCTTTGTAGTCTGACTCTCCATATTTTCTGTTTCTTTTGACATCTTGGAATATTTTTCAATAATTTGCTTACACACATAGTAAAGATGTCTTCAGGCCTAAGGTTTACATGTGGTGAGGAGTCTCAGGGAAGCTCAGAGGACAAAATAAGGATTTTTAGCAGTTTGAAGTCCGTGAAAGCTCCTTCTTGGTTAAGATCTGATGGGATTTGCCTTAATTCATAGGATTACGCATCAATATTGTAGTTGTATGGCTTTTTGATAATGGTTATCTGTTATCTGTTAGGAGCTCCATGCAGGAGGTGCTTATCAGACATCCACCATCTTGGAAACTCCAGTATGGAATGATTTTCTTATTATCTTAGTTACATGTTGTTCAAAGGCCAAATTGCTCTCAAGCTGGCAATTCGGTGAGTTACTGCATGTAAGCATTTACCCCTATTTCAGAGAGAATATCAACAATGCCTGAGTGAGGTATTGTGTTGAATACCTTAGCCAGGTCAAAATATGCACAATACACTGTTTTACCCATGTCCATTGCCTTGATGACCCTCTCAGAGAAGTCTACCAGGTTAAGTCAGCATGACTTTGTCATAACAAAGTCAAACTGGGATGGGTCCAGTGCTTGTAAGTTGTCAATCTGCTTGTTTATCATTTCCATGATAATTATTTCCAAGGCTTTGCATATTAGGCTTTTTAGACTGATTGGTCTGTAGTTGCTCGAGTTTGCATTTTGTAGATAGGAATGACTGTTGAGATTCTCCGTTCACTTGGAATGTAGCCTGTTTCAAGGTTGTAGTTGAAGAGTGCCTGAACCGGTCCTGATAGATCATGTTGTAGACTGTTCTGGAGGCAACTGGGTATGTTGTTGGGACCCATGGTGGTGTTGTTGGCTTTAACAATTGCTGCCAACACCCTGTCCCTGCTCATAGCTGGGTGAGATATGTTTGGGGTGATTTTACCTGTTGAAGATTGGGGGGAAGTATGGGGGGTAAAGTTTTAGCTGAATTTGTCAGCCAGTAGACTTGGTATGTCACCCAGATTGGTGAAGGTGGTAGTGTTCATCACCAGTTCAGCAAACTGCTATGTGTTACCTCTAAGGTTCTGGATATAGCTGAAGAAGACATTGTAAATGTCCTTAGCCTGAAAGGCTATTTTGAGCTCCTAGTTAGCCTTGTTAAAATTAATGAGACCTGAGTTTCTTGTTTAGTTGTATAAGAGACACTTGTATTTAAGAGAGTTGCTCTTCTTAATTTTGGCCATGAGTTTTCATTTATTATCTGCCTGTTTAGGTGAGACGTCTACCAGTGGGGTTTGTTTTTCATGTTTGTTTTAAGTTTATTTCTGGTATGTATGGCAGCCTCTATGCAGCCATTCACTTGTTTGCATAGGCCCTCTGTGAATAACTCCGTGTAGGTAGCTGTGGCATTGTGGTTGCGGGGAGCCTTGAATTTTGACAAACAGTAACTAAATATGATGTACTTTAGCTTTGAATAGTTCCTAAAGGTAGCTGGTTTCTCTGGATTTCCAGGGTTGATTTTTACTTCGAATTAGTTAGTTTTTTTTATCAAACTTTACTAGTGAGGACATGACATAAGGGGGTGCAATGATCTTCCTTGTTGGTGAGTAACAGATCTAATATGTTTGGTCCTCTGGTTGGAGCATGCACTACCTGTTCCGGTATTTTTGTGTTAATAAAGTCCAGAAAACATTGTGCCTGAGAGTTTATGGAACTGTACATTTCGCAGTCTTTAGAGGGGTAGTTAAAGTACACTTGAATAGGGTGCTTGATTGGATAGTGAGTGCCTCTTGTAGGTTTAGGTATGAATTGTGACTCTAGGAGCATAGATAGTGACCTGTAGCTAGCCATGTTATGGTGAGGGACCTTATCTATGGTAACTTACATGTAAATGAACTCCATGGTATCATCCTGTTTAACTGACCTGGAAGTATGTTTATTGCTAACATAGATCAAAGCACCTCCATATTTGGCCCCACTCTGTGTTATTGCTGATCTAAGTGTGTGGAAGGCACTGTACTTTCTACACCTTTAAACCAAGTCTTGATCATGGTACAAATGTCTACTTTCTCCAGAGTGAGAAGGGCTTGAAGAGTGTGTAGTTTTTTTAGGCTCTGAGCATTGAGCAGTAACATCTTAAGGCTGCTTGCGACTTTTTCACAATGTTAGTAGTTTTGTCTTTTTTGTACAAAACTACACAGTAAAGTCTCTGTTTCACCATGGCCTTTTTGATATTTTTGCCTGTGAAATTTTTATATGTGACTTTTTTGCTTGTTGTTTTGAAGAAAAATGAGAGTCTAGAAGGAAAGCGAACATAGCAGATTTCTAGGTAAAAACAAATATGAAATTGTATCTGTCCTTGTTGGAATGAGAGATGAATACTCAAACAGAAAATTATTAAATTGTATTAAAATGGCTTATGAAGGTATTCTCAAGGATATGACATATGATACAGGTAAATAGACATTTTGAAAATGGCCACCAACACAACTGTTTATTTATTTATATAATTATTGAGAAAGTCTCTTCAGGTAATAAAATCCATTTTCAATGGAGACCCTGGAAGATAAGCTCAAGCTGACTTAAATGCATACACATAAGCTGTATAAAGTATAAAGACATAGCAAACTTCTCTACTAAGGGAAATCAAGTACAGCCAAGTTTTCATCACGCCATCTACAGGGCTGAATTGACTTTGTAATATACACAGAATACAGAGTTTCATTCTCATTACATTACTCCACTAACAGTAATGGCTATGTATTTGAAAACTTTACTTTGATTCAAGAAAGGAGAACATTATAATCATATAAAAAAATCTACAGGGTAGCATTTGTGTTGCAGTATACAGAGTTACTCATAACAACAATTAACAGTCGTGGATATTTGTAAGCAGACTTAACTTTTAGATTCAGCTGTGAAGAATATTTAATAATAAGGTAGTAAGAGATGCCAACAATTGTGTAAATACATTTGTGTTAGCAAGAAGAATTATCATTGCACTGAATGATGTACAAGAGGAAACAACAATCATAGGGTATCCAGGCGTACACAGGAAAGTCTATTTACTGTACAAAGAAGCTATGTGAATTATGACTTTATCTGTGTATAACTGGATTCACTAGACAATCTCGAAATACTGAAATGTTGAATTTCAGTATTTCGAGACTGTATAATCAAAATTCCACATACCCGAAAACTCACAACCATGAAAACTAAAATCGCGACCATATACACTCACACTACTACACAAACAAACACACATACACCTACCTAACTACACTACAACAAACAAAACAACACACACAAAAACAACATAACATACAAACACACCTACCCTACCCCCTGCACCCCCCATGTGGGGGAGCTACACCCTCCACACCTCCCCTACTTATAAAAACTAACTCAGAGGTCACACTAAACACACAAACACACAAATACCACCACTACACACACTCACACACACTAAAATCCCTACCCAATACCCTTACGTAAACATCACTTACCTGAATCCCCAGCTAAATCCACAAACTGCACCGCACATCACGAACGTGACACCACAACAGTGGATTCGACATTTCCACATTCAAGATAGTGCAGTTTCGTGTAACTGCACTTTCGACTATTCAGTCTCGAAATACTGAAATTCGACATTTCAGTATTTTGAGATTGTCTAGTTAACCCGTATAACTTGAAGCGGCACTAAGCTGAGCTCTAACAGATCTGTGGTAGATGAACATATCAGGCTTGCAGATAATGTTTCACATGTTCTGCAATATTATCTTTCTGCCTTGTAATTGTACTCATCTTTTCAAACTGTAAAATCTGATATTGTTTCCTTCTGCTTATTTTGGCGGTGCTGGTCTATTTTGATTATTGTGTTGGGTGAAATACATACTCTCCTCATTTACCCTTCCTAGCCAGAAGTTACAGTGAACAAATGGTCAACCAAATTCCGGGACCCATTATTCACCAAAAAATAAAGCAGACCCCCCCTGGATAACCTAACTGACAACCTAAGTAGATTAATTACGATTTCCAGCCAAAGATCTAATAGCGATGTCTGGAGCTCCAGCATCACCCTGACCTACACTTTAGACTGTCCTGAGATTAAATGGGCCATCCTTGGAAACTGGTGCATTATCAACCAAAACAAAATCCTCAGCAAGATATTACCACAACTAGCCAATTTCACTATCAGGAAAAGTAGAATCATCACAGACTATATGCTGAGTCCTGACCACCCAGAACAAAATCACACCCACAAAGGCATATATCACTGCAGCCCACCAAAATGAACTTAATTCAAATGCTTAGGAAATAGAGACAGCTTGTACTGCTCCAACAGCTAAAAGGTATACTCCAGGTGAATTTACAGAAACTGCAACACAGATATAGACCCCCCCCTCCCCCGAGCCAAACATGCAGCTGTCAAATCAGGGCAACATATCTTACTGTTTCACATTATAGACAGAGTACACCACAAGGAACTAAGCAGCAATGAAAATGACATTCTGCAAAGAAAAGAATGCGAGTGGCAAATAAGAATGGATGCTAGAAAGACAACAGACTTGAACATCACACAGTACATCAACTGCATCCTTAACCTCAGGAAATTTAAGCACCAGCTTTTTTATTGAAATAACTCAACCACAACACTTGCTAAGTTTCAGAAGTGTAGTAGTTGTGGTTTTACTGGAACATGGACTCATTCAGCCTCAAACCCACACCCCTATACCCCATGGGATACCAGATGGCATGATCTTCAGGCAAACTCCTCTTTTAAAGCCTTCACATTCTGAGATGAAAAATCCTTAGGCTCAGAACAAGATCCCCTGGGCATGCAACTCAATATGACATCATTCAAAACTTCAACTCTATTTTTTATATCACTTTACTTTGGACCTGGTTTACCCAGCAACCTCAAGAACACCAATGACATATCTCACACTGGAATCCCACCAAAGAGTGGCAGGTAAGGCCACTAACACCCTAAGCATGGGGCATAAAATGTTGTAAAAAATGGCATTAATTTATTTAAAAAAGACAGCCATCCTTGCTGTAATCAGGAAAAGGTGCCTGGCCTTTCTCAACCTTCCTGAACGTCGTGGGTCTTTTTTCTAATTAAGGGAAGGCTTCTGACCTGGCTCCTAGGATTGAAGTCATTAGCATGCAAGACACAAAGCTGAACTGAGCACAGAGAGAAAGAGGAGGGACCTGGGACCACACTAAACCTAGGTGGTTCCCATGTACTAGTAGCTCAGGGACACAAGCTTAATAGCCCTGCTCCCTAACACTGTGCTTTTTCTGAGGAAAGACTTTCCCAAGGCTCACTGAACAAATTCACAATTTTTCCTGCAATGTTTAAATTTGATTGAGGGATTGGTTGCAACCAGCGACTAGCCTTCCCATACACAAAAGAGTAGCGCGACCCAATAACCACATCAAACTTGAAAGGTTTCTGCAGATGTATAACTTCATTCCCCAGAGACATGACTTTTGGAAGACATCCATCCTTGTTGTAATCAGAAAAAGGGACCTGGCCTTCCTCAACCTTCCTGAATGTTGTGGGTCTTTTTTCTCATTAAGGGAGGGTATCTGACCTGGTCCTAGGACTGAAGTCATTAGCCTGCAAGAAACAAAGCTGAACTGAGCACACGGAGAAAGAGGAGGGACCTGGGACCATACTAAACCTAGAAGATTCCCACGTACTAGCAGCTCAGAGACACAAGCTTAATAGATCTGCCCCCTAACACTGTGCCTTTTCTGAGGAAAGAGTTTCCCAAAGCTCACTGAACAAATCTACCATTTTTCCTGCAATGTTTAAATTTGATGGAGAGATTGGTTGCAACCAGCGACTAGCCTTCCCATACACAAAAAAGTAGTGAGACCCAATGACCACATCAAACCAGGAAGGTTCCTGCAGATGTACAACTTCATTCCCCAGAGATGTGTCTTTTGGAAGGAAAGCCTCCCCCACTGTTCACTGAATAAACACACCACTTTTAAAAACATTCCTTCTGGATAGTTTCAGCATTTTTATGCTTCAATATAAACTTTTACAACCAAAACTAGCCCTGCCACAAACTACAAATGGATTGTATGCCCCCCCCCCCGCCACACCCCATGACATTCAAACTAATGTATATCATGGTTTTCTAAACAATGACCATTAAAGGTTAAATCACACTGATTTTCAAGGAAAATTCCAAATATGTTTGATGCTTCATTTTATTGAAACTTTTCAAGAAAATAGGCAGATCTGAGGAAGGCGATTGAAAGTATCAAAGATTTATAAACCCACTTTACACTATCAAAATGACCCACAATAAAACCCTACTGCCCTAGTTTTAGAACATCAACACTCAAACCACAAGGGACTGGATGAAGATTGATGAGAAGGAATTTAGAAGCAAAATAAGATTTAATAAGGGCTGAGAGAGACATAACATTTATCCATGTTTAATGCAAAATTACTTACGTGTTTTTTTTTTTTTACATTGAAATGGAATACTACCATGTGATATGAACTTTTAGAACTAGGACCAATCCCACCTAAACCACTCCCAAATAACCTCAGCATGATGGGCTGGACCATTGGGGCACATAATAGCACACCTATGGGAAGGGGCAGTTGAGGTGAATGCCCAGATCCAAACCCCTTAAATACCCTCTGTCTAACAGTTGTTAATCAGTAAGTCTGGAACAGTGCTCATCTGTCTGAAATAACACCTCGGACTACAATCATGACTCTAAGATCTTCTTTAATTGGCTAAATAACTTGATGATTTGACTGAGATGCTACTAACCCATTTTAAACTCCCAAATAGGTAAAGAACCTAACATCCAGCAGACCACCAACACCACTAACCAAGGACACTGAAGGTTAAGCTACACTGAAGGCACACTCAGGTAACAAAAATGTTTCTCCTACTTATTTTGGATGAATGTGTATACCACAGTTACATGTAGAGAAGAACAAAAGCAACCAGGTCAGTGTCAATATGCTAATGGAGAACAGCTTGCAGTTATAGCTGTTAGTTGAAATTAACTATTTTTGACAATGAAAGTGTATTAAAAAACAGAAGGTCAGAGCCTGATAATTTAAAGCAAGATTATAGGTTGAGAAGTGTATATCTCTGGACTGTGAATGCTGAGAGAAAGAAAGAAAGAAAGAAAGAAAGAAAGAAAGAAAGAAAGAAAGAAAGAAAGAAAGAAAGTTTCTATGTGACTATCTGTTTTTATTTTACTTTCGTTTGTGTCGAGGTTCAAAAACATTACTTAGGCAGCCACATAATGGCAAAATAGTGCGACTGATGTTACAAAATCTTCCGAAAGTTGACTAAAGTAGTATGAGCCACTTAACATGTCAGACGTGAGTCAATTAAATAATGCCTTTGAGAAACCACATACACACTTCCATGTACTGCAGCATGGCAGAGAGAAATTTTTGCAGTATCCATGAGGCAAATGGATGGGATACCCACATTTTGTTTCCATTTGGTCAATGGAAGGTCCATATTACAATGACTGTCAGTGCTACATACACCACGGTGTCTACAGGAATGGTATTCCATGTACCACATGAGCCTGTATGTGAAGGCAGCATACATGTACTTGCCCCTGCATGTTGTCACTTTCCCTAAGGTTATAGTCTACTAGTTCTATGACACTGACTGGATAGAATGTTAAGCATGGTGGAATCCTTTGTCAGCTCAGAGCCAGCAATGTGCACCTTTAAGGCTACTAGCTTAGAGAACAACCTCAAACACATACATTTCTGCTAATCCTGCTGTTATCTATAAAGACTTAGCATTGTCTCTGTCTCTGGTCACAAGAATTTTATGACATACAACTACAAATCACCCTAACCCTGAGCACCACTGCTCATTGTACAATTCTGCCTCATGTATTACACATTGTTTCTGAAATCCTGGCGTGTTGATTGGTAAGGAAATTTTTCTTTATACAAATAGAAATAAATAGCCAATGGGATGTTATAGAAAATGTTGTAAACACTGCAACACTACAAATGTGGTGAACTAACACAATGAAACAAATGCCACGGTGGTGCAGTGGTTAGCATTTCCACCTCACAGCAACAGGTTCTCCAGTTCGATCCTCGGCTGGGGTGCCTTCTGTGCAGAGTCTGCATGTCCTCCCTGTGATCGTGTGGGTTTCCTCCGGGTGCTCCAGTTTCTTCTCACATCCCAAAGACATGCTGCAGGTGGACTTGCCACTCTAAATTGGCCCTAGGTGTGAGTGTGTGCATGTGTGTGCCTTCTGTGGAAGGTTGGGTGCTGGGCTGGCAACTCGACACCGTAAAACTCCACTGCTAATCATGAGCGGACTAGGTGATCCACTGTGGCGACCCCTAACTGGGAAAAGCTGAAAGAAGAAGAAGAAGAACTACAGAGAAGCTATCATTTGTTATAAATAAGAAAAGATGGTCATGAGTTTTCTGATGAAAATAGTGTAGAAAGAAATGTGTGATTATGTATAACCACAAGGAAAGGGAATGGGATACAGTTGTTTCACTGAAAGCATTTACTGTGAATGCCATCTGTGGAAGAAAAATCACCAAAGTCACTTCCAGCAGTCGTTGGAGTTTAATTTTTCTCTGCTGTTATGCAATCTTGGAGTTGGTGTATTTAAGCTGGTGGTGTGAGGTGATCCAACATGGGAGATCTAGGGAGGTTTGCCCCACATTAAAAAATGCTTATAAATTGAATTTGCCGAAAGTGGTTTTTGGCCTCTTTTTTTTTTTTTTTGACAAGAGTGAGTTTAATGATTTGACATGAATCCAAGAGAATGGCCCTTATTCCAAAAGACTTGCTCTCAGTGTAAGTGACCACTTACACTGAGAACAAGCTGAGAGCAGGTATTTTGGAATCTGGTCCCTGTAGTAAACCTGTTTGCAGATAGGCCTTAAACCGAAGTAGGTCACTTAACACTGAGCACAGGTCTTTTGGAATCAGAGCAGACTTAGACTGAGAGAAGCTCTTTTGTAATCTGGTACAATATGCATCTGACTGATTTCTGTAGTAAAATACAGAAGTTTAATCTCTGTTGGGTGTATATTTTGGCTGCTTTTTGTCACTTAGCCATTATATGAAACAATTTTTCAAAAAATGCAGGAAAAAGTCTCAAGACTTGTCTAAAATTGCAATTTTTTATTCTGAAAAAAAAAACAAACAAAAAAAAACAACTTTCCTTTTGGAACAGTCATGATCCTAGCAGGATTCAACATGTGTGGCATAATAAACTGCTCAAAAGTAATTATGGCTCCATTTCAGTTATCTGTATGGCTTTAATTTTTCCCCAGAATGTCTACTTTGGCATATATGTGTTTGTTTTACTTCTCTGATGTCCATAAGTGCACCCTTATGTAATATAATGAGCACATTGGCAAGCTCTTCACAATATAAAATATATGAAAAAAAGGCGCTATGGTGCAACAGGCAGTTGAGTAAGTGAAGTACATCAAGAGTACTGATGGAGACAGAAAAGGAAAACTGCCACAATGCCTCATAGTATTTGTCATGTAACAAGGGTGACCTGGCTTTAGTCAGATGTTTGTCATGGTTAATGCCATGAAGGATATTCTAATATAGCAGTAATAAATAGGAAATACTGACCTTATCAGGGCTGATAGGGACAAGTTAACCTCTATACATGTGATCACTTAAAGGTATATGGTAACACAGAGTCTTTATTCATACTCAGTCGAGCTTCAAATGGAGGTATACACTTCTGTGCCAGAAATACCAAATGGAAAAGTACTAAGTCTATGTAAGACATACTTGGTATACCACAAACATCATCATTCAGCTGTTAAATATGTTTATTTATGGGGTGGTAGGCCATATAAAAGTGGGCATCATGTTCTCAAATATGACCCTTGAATGGGTGGAACAGGGCAAATGGCTTATAAATGCCCTTGGGCAGATAGCCTAGTATGAACCTATGAACCTATGCCAATATGGCTATGCTATATGTATTACCATATGTATTGGATGCCATAGAATGGCCGCATGCATAAAGCAAGTTAAAGTCTAGAGACATCAATTGAAATAACTAAAAGTTAATACAATGCCAAAACATGTACAATGTAGATCATTTAATTGTGTGTATGAAGTATGCATGTGCACACATGCACAAACACGTATAATTTTTCCAGCATATAGATGGTCATATCTGCTGTGGCAACTAAAAGTATCAGGTATTCATTCAGTCATACTGACCAAAATAATACAAATATATCTCACAGGAATAAACAAGAACATGCATAATTAAAAAAGTGTAAAACACCCGTGCATACCAGAAAATGAGTAATGCAGTTACTATACAGTACACAAATGTTAAAACTCATTTCATTGCAGCAAATGCACATATGTTGTTGATGATATGAATATACACTGAACAGAAGACATAGAAAAGAAAGTTAAAACTTGGTATCATTTCAATGTGAAATGCAGCAGAGTGCATAGTTAGGCAGTTTAAGACCTTTTTGATACCTGCATTCCTTTAAAAGAGATCTTTAATATATGATGGCCATGTACAGAAAATTATCTCTGTTATGCACCATACTTGGAAAAAAGAAAATAATCTGTTGGTTTGCAGACTACAACTGTGATGGCAGTCCATTCTGTCCCACAGGGGAAGAGCAGTATATGGCAGTCTATCCCATACCACCAGGCAGCAGCAAGATGGGAATGGATGAAGATGCAACAAAGTTTCTACCCATGGCTTATGCAGCACAGTGATCACAGAACAGACATGTTCAGTGCAAGTAAGCCTAATTAGAGCAAGAGCAAGACCACAATCCCCCCCACCCACCCACCACTGAACTGTAACTGGTAAAGAAATTTTCATAGTGCTTCACTTCATTCTGCAGTTGGAGACATAGAGTGTGCCATTGTATATGCAGAAGAGGGGTTTAGTAGATCAAATACATGCAAAAAAGGTTTTCTGTAATACACCCCCCAGGATTTAATAAAATCCATATAAGGTCCGTGTAGAGCCTACGCAGAATATACCTGTGTAAATGGCCATGGTTCCCCCTCAGCAGTGCGTCATGCATATTAATCAGTGTGCTGCCAAGGAACAGTAAAGTAAAGTAACAGGGATATTGAATCTGTGTAGGTAGACATACAGAGGCTGGTTAGATGTTATGTACATGGTGAGGCTCCCTGCAATGTTCCGTGCTACTGTTGAAATGTGCTGTGTATTAATAGTTTGTTTTAAATTTATAAATTGTGTATCTGCTATTTTTTATTTATTTATTTTTTTTACTGTCAGCTTCCGCAGCGCCGTGCGGAGTTCAGTAATGCCAAGCCATGCTTATACATAGACAGCTGACACCTGTCAGACATCTAAAAATAGAAACAGGATTTAAATAATTATGTTCTGTTTTTTTCTTTTTTTTAATTGTCTGTTTGTGCGCCACAGCAATGCAAAGCTGTGCTTACATATACACAGTAGACACCTGCCAGATATCTAAAAATAGAATCTGGATGTAATTAATTATTTATTTCTGCATATGTGTATGCCTGTTTAAGCCCATTGGTAAAGTGCGCTGCAATTGCATTGTAGTGTATGTGAAGGTATACTAGTTTATATACTATCCAAGTAGCTAAATGGGTAGCGTGATGGTCTACAGTAGGTCTCGGATTCAAGTCCCTAGCACACATATTTTATTTATTATTTATTTTTACATTTGTTAACCGGGTTAGTCTGTCTGGGTTCTTAGAAGCCCTTTTTCAGCAGAGACCCGAGGAGAAAAGCTCCCAAAAAAAAAAAACATTTTAAGTAAACAAATAGTAAGAACAAAGATAAACACAGATCACATTTTAAGTATACATACTTCTGAAATAATTATATAACATGCAATAAAGGAATATACAGAATGGACGGAAATACAATACATATATGGACATTTTCACATAGTATGGCAAGAAACTAAGCAGAAATATGGTAAGACTAAGGTCACTACATTGCTGAACCAAGGTACTAGGCATGAAGTAAGTAAATAGGGTTCCTATCATGAAATCAAATGTGAAGAATGCCGAATACCAGAAGGCTGAACTTGGTAGTTCGAAAGGTGAGAATGTCAAAGCCGCAGAAACCTGAATTCTTTCCCAGGGAAAGAATTTGGTTGGCCGTTTCTGCAGCTTCTGCATTTTCGGACTGGGTCAAGGTAAGTGTACGAACGGGTAGTGATGGACTTTAGGGTTAGGGTGTGGGTCAGGTAAGTGTGTGATAGTGATGGACTTTAGGGTTAGGGCACGGTTCAGGTAAGTGTGCGATAGTGACGGGCTTTAGGGTTAGGGCGCGGGTCAGGTAAGTGTGTGGTAATGATGGACTTTAGGGTTAGGGCGCAGGTCAGGTAAGTGTGTGGTAATGATGGATTTTAGGGTTAGGGCGCAGGTCAGATAAGTGTGCGATAGTGATGGATTTTAGGGTTATGGCAAGGGTCATGCAAGTGTGCGATAGTGACAGAATTTAGGATTAGGGTGCGGGTCAGGTAAGCGTGCGGTAGTGACGGACTTTAGGGTTAGGGCGCGGGTCAGGTAAGTGTGTGGTAGTGACAGACTTTAGAGTTAGGGCTGGGTTAAGGATAGTACATAGATAGTGGTATATGTTAGGTTTAGTGTAGGTTTTGAAGGTGTTTGGTGTGATTGTGTTATGTGTGTGTTTTTCAGAACAGCAAATTTTTTCCCTGGGGAAAAAATTCGCTGTTTTGAAGTTTCAATGTTATCCGAATTCGATCTTCCAAGTTCGAACTTATGGTGTTCGACATTTTGGAAGTTTGATTTCGTGATATAGACCGAGTAAATATACAGATAAAGTTGTGTGAACTTTGGAAGTTAATAACTAAATTAAAGAACAGTAATAGGGGATTATGGGAATTGAGTGTAACATGAGCCAACTAGTATGGAATATGACGGAAAAAATGTGTTGGTAGGAGTAAGAGAGAGAGAGCTAGAAGTGATACAGTTAAATTAGGTTATCCCTGAATGTTTCTTGGGTATTAGTTTAGAGAATGAACATATCCAATTTGATAGGAAAAAAGATTTAAGCTGTTTCTTGAAGGCATTTTTGTCTTTAAGTAGTCTATGGGCTAAAGGGAGTGTGTTCCAATTTTTTTGCAACTAAGTGACAATAGAGTATTTTCCCAAAGGTTTTGTTTGACTTATGAACTTCAAGAAAGTATTGATTAGTACTTCTTAGTGGGTGTTGAGGAGTATAAAGTGTCAGAGAATTTGCAAGGGATGGGCAGAATTTAGGATTGTTTAGTATATTGTGGGCTATAAGTAGTTGGGATTGAGGCAGTAAATTGGAAAATTCAGGCCAGTGTAAAGCCTTTAATGAGAGACAGTGATGGGATTTGTAAGGTTGACTTGCAGAAAATGTGTCTACTTTGTTATATGTGGTTTCTAGTTTGGATATTAGGTTACTCTGTATATGGGTAAGAATAAGTGAAGCATAGAGTCTTTGCTTAGCTGGTTTGTGTGATGTTAAACAACCCAGTGCTTTTTTGAATGTTGCTAAATGACATGTAGGAGTGGAAAAACACCCTATATTAAGACCAATAGGTGGGAATTCTGCAACATTTGAAGGAGTCTGCTTATCTGCTGATATGCTAGGTGGTGTTTGAGAAGGTATGTGCTTTTGGGTGCAGAGATGGGGTGTACAAGAGTCAAGGATTTTTGGTGGGCTCCTCAAACAGAATTATGAACCTGGACTGCTGCAGAGGAGTTACCAGGGCTCAGAGTATAAGGCTGAGGCCTGAGAATCATTTGGGCAGAAATCTTACCAGTGCTACTGGTATCCCCTGTACTAGTGAGCAGTGTTGTTACCACTATGATGACCTGAAGTGAAGAAAGAGGGGAACGTTGAACACCTGGGTCCAACAGGCTAGGGCTGGGCATGCCCCACAAATATTTAAGTATATTTTACATTGTTTTACCAAAATGCAAGCTGAATGTGTGCAAAACTGGTATGGATAATGGTGTGCTTCTCTCCCAACAGCTGCAGCTGAAAGGACTTGCAATATTCAGTCCCATGCCAGGTGCCTGGCCAGGTTGTGCTGTGAGTGTGGTAAGTACAAATATATTATGCTAGCTGTAGTGCAATAAGCAATAAAGAATAAAAAAAATGTACTGTAAAAAAAAAATAAGCAATAAAAATTGTAGTGCAATAACTGGGCAATTAGAAATGTAGTGCAATAAATGGGCACTTGGAAGTGTAGTGCAATAAATGAACAATAACAACTGTATTGTGGCTCCAGTAAGTAATAACAACTGCATTGTGGCTCCAGTGAGTGCAGACACTGGCCATAGCCAGTCATTTGGCGAGGTTGCACACAGGCAGATTGATAGGGGTGCTCGTAGCAGGCCTGCTGCCCTCCCACCACCTGTTGCAGGTGTCATATCATGGTTCACTCTGCATATGTTTTGGGTCATCATGGAAGCACAGACACATTATGAAAGGAAATCCAGACATATGCTCAGGATTATGGATGCAGCACAGTCTGACATCCATGAATTCCTCCACCACATTGGTGTCACCCTGGATGGATTCACTTAATGCAGTGGACATAAGGTGGGTCAAGACAGTGTCTGTCTTGGATTGCACAGTGTGTGTGCTGGAAGATGTGGCTACAGTTGTTGGTCGGACTCGTGGGAGTAGGTCTGCCACCCCATCTGCTGAGATTCCATGTGGCTGTGCACAATCATGCTCCCATAGTGTCGGTACATCCAGCGCTACAGATGGGAGTGTGCTGTCCACACCAAGACATGGCAGGCTATGGGCTCATGGTCCAGGGTGTTCTTGTGGAGGACACAGTCCCAGCAGACAGCAGTCACCGTCAGGTACTGGCACCATTTCTGACCTTGAGCCTGGATGTGCCAGTGCAACTCCTGGCAGAGCTATTTCCCATGTTTGGGCCTGGAGACAATGAACTGTCAACCCATGGTTCAAAGCTGTCCAAAATACACACATGTAGGGCTAGCATTGAGCTTGACTGTTTACACCCACATACTCACACACCACAGTCAAATGCAAGTCACCTACCAACACACACAGCACAATTCCATGGTCTACCTTGCCTGCTTTCCTTCCTGACTCACACACATGCCGTCAACAACCTTTTGGTTCATCCTAGGCCTCTTGCACCTCCACATAACACCCTGTTCAAGTGATAATACCTGTGCCATATCCCTGTCATTCTCATCATCGATGTAGGGAAATGAAGGTATGTGTCTTATGCACTGGATGACTACATAAATGAATGGGTCTACTTTGATCCATTGAAATGACATTTAATCGAAGCTCACTTACCCAATTCCAGTTCTTTGAAATTCACTTATCCAAAAGCATGGATTGATGGATTCCTTTCCCTGTGAAAGGAACCACTTGGCCACCATGAGAAAAAACCTACATGGACCAAAACTAAACCGACTAAAGTGGGGGATCCCCCCCACACCCCCAACTTAAATATTCCAACTATGAGATTGCACTACATTGAAAAAATGGCAAAGTTAACCATGGTGGCCAAGTGCTTCCTTTCACAGGGAAAGTATTTTGGCAGTCCATGCTTTTGGATAAGTGAAGTTTTAAAGAACTGGGTCGAGTAAATGAGCTTCAATTAAATGTAATTTTGATGGGTGGAAGTAGACCCAAATTAACATGCACTTGTGTAATGCATTGTTAAGCCATGCCACTTGTAGTGGTTACTGACAGATACTGTATACTAACATTTGTAATGAGTAAGCCACATAATTTTAATGCACCTTATGTTGTATGATGTTTTTATAGCTGTATACTTACACAATGAAAGGTATGTCACCGAGCTGT
Source organism: Protopterus annectens (assembly GCF_019279795.1). NCBI lineage: Eukaryota > Metazoa > Chordata > Ceratodontiformes > Protopteridae > Protopterus > Protopterus annectens. Next base: position 1,540,605,095 of record NC_056743.1, on the reverse strand, counting down.
TTCTGTTTCTGTTTCAGGATTTTGTTGGGCACACCTATGGGCACACAACAGCAAGACAACCATACACGTCACAGGACAGGATAGACTGTCTGCACAGAACAAATATATTCTCAGCAAGGTACAGCACTATAGGTGCATGACTGCATAAGTCCATATGTGTGTAACAAGCTAACAAGGACAATGGCCTCATGCAGCATACTCATGCATCCCTAATCTGTGAAAAGGTCTGATACCCTTGATAAGTGTCACCAGGGTGTTGGGAGTTATCACATCTACAAGCTGTGGTGCTCTGGATGACCCATTTTTACATTTTTCTGTGTCCATTACAGACATTTGTTGACAACAGCTATGATTGTCGTGTTCTGCATTCCATGGTATAAACTGAACATGATGTGTGTCACAGCATCACAGCTGATGTATGTATCACATGTTTGGGGGCATGTTACATATAGGGTGCACTGTCTGATTGACATACCTGTCTCTCCAACATGTAGCAGTTATACTACAGTGACAGTGTAGGTGTGTAGGTGGGGTAAAACATGTGTTAGTCAAGTCATGGATGCACAAGAGATACACAGTGGGATCTGACACCTCCCTGTATGGCAGCCATACACATCTGCTACAAAGCATTTATGAGACAGACTACACATGTATGTTCATGACACGGACTCCATAGGACATGTTATCTGCAATTTGTACTGCGGTATCATGGAACCTGTGGCTGCTACAGTTGTAGGATATGCCTGTGTAGTAACATAGCAAGGGTGCCATTGTACATAGTGATAGGTGTGATGAGTGCCAACTTCACTGTAGCAATGACAGTCTGGGAGTTGCATCAAAGACCTGTCTGTTTATGATGTACAGCACTGAATGCATCCCCACATCTCATTGACCACTGAAAGTCAAAGGCTACATTTCTCCCTGTGTTCATACATCCATGATTAATGGCTCAACTGTGTGTGGTGTGCAGGCACTACTATATTTTCCATGGGCAGATAACTTTCCAAAGGATAGTATTGTGCAGTCGTTGGCATGTAATATTTTTCAGTGGCTCAGACTGCAACTGAATGTGTGTCACAGGCCATTATGGTTAATTGTTGGTTCTGTGTGCGATTCAGTGACAGCTCCTGATATGCAATCACCTGCTAATGTAGGCAGTCAGAGGGCACTGCTGTGACTGCAGAGAGGGAATGGCTAGAAAGGGTACACCATTAATGATGTCTGGGAAATCCACTGGTGACTGACGTCACTGCAGCTTAGGTCTCCCACTCCTGTCTTCCCAGATTATGACTGTCAGACACTTGCCTACCCACGAGTGGACATAACACTCAGTAGATAACCTACACAGTTTCCAACAAGGCCTGCTGGCCTAATATTGTCAAACACGTTATCAGGCCATGGTAGGTAAAATGAGTAATAATCCTGTCATCCATTGCATAGTGTAACACTCAATGGGATCAACCAGTTAGAGTTGGTAGGCATGATTTGGCCTTGAGCATAACAGACAGTATGTGGTCCGGTGTCAGTAGGTGTATAACACTGTTACTGCTAGTATCCATGCTAACTCCTTTCATGACATTCCATATCACGAGTCAGATCTGAGGACACTGCTTGGCACTACATGCTACTTGTCCTTTGTGCAACTATGTATTGCAGTTGCTTTCAGCATGTTCCATGAAGAGAATCATCCAAGGTGTGTTTACAGAGCACAGATAAACACTTCAGGGAAGTGTAATATGTATATCCTTTGAAGGTAGGGTACGGGTTTGACACAGGTATTCTGTGGTTGGACATTACCCAAGGGGTGTGAAGTAGAAGGACACAATAATCTTGTCAAGACTGAGAAAAGCAGGGGAGTCCACAGAATTGCCGGTGCCTGGCAACTACTAATGTTAGTCTCACCGACACCACTCTCACATAAGATACCATGCTCTGATAAGTTTTCTGTCACCACACTCAAAAAAGTACTATGATGCCCATGATGACAAGCAGTGCACAGCCTGTTTGCTCATGCTCATAGCTGTCCCACACCATGAAAGCCTCTACAGGCTTCACAAACCCCTTTCCAAGTAGATGCCTTGAGTAACGACCTGGGCAATCAGTTGGCTTTTGCATGTGTTATGTTCTCTGTTCCAGGGTTGGTGGTATGTCACTAAGGAACTGACAAGAGGGGGATTAGTAGCACTCCTGTAGTGCCACAATATAACGTGCAATGTCTATTGACATAAACGTCCAGTCTTGCTTTAACAATCAGCACACTACCAGTGAGCCATCACAGGTGAAACTTTCACAGCACTTCATGCATCCTGCCCTTCAACACATTAGTGGTGCATATCTGCATGACATGGCTGTGAGGCCTACTGCAGTGGACTGGCCACCTTTGGCCAGTGTGTGTCCACCTGCCACATGTCCTAGGCATGGCATACTGTACAGTTATGTAACCAACACACATGCCTGTGTTTCCACATTATACCACACAACAACCAGTGCGCTGTCTAGTTGCTTGATAGGCATAATATGCTTGCAAGGCCAACATAATGTCAGCAGAGTTGGACAAGTCTGCTATGCATGTACGGGCATCCACATCTTCACTGCAAGGTGCGCCTACAAACACTGTATATCAGAATGTCAACCCCAAGGGTGCGGCAGGGTGACCCTACCTTTGCAGGACATGCTGCTGAGGTTTTGGGAGTGTCCCCACTCCTCTACTCCTATGACACATAAACACAATGTGTGACAGATGTGACTGCATTTCAAACCGTGCTGCCATGGTGTCTGCAACAGCAGTCATTACATGTGGCAATGTTCATTATGTCAACATGCACAGCCCACATCCTGCACTATCTACACCCACATCACACACACCTACATGTGTGTAGCTCCTTACCAGACACATCGCCAAACAGACACCTCAGAACATCTTGCCTCTGTAGAGCACAGTACACATAATACTGCATGCATGCACCACTCTTTCATTTGTTATACACCTGAGGCAAAACACAACATCACACCTCTTAGTCAGAGGTGATTACATTGTGAGACACATTGATGTCTGTGTTGTGTGGCTACATATGGAACAGGTCACAGATAGCTGTATGTGGCTTGAAACAATAGGCCTTACTACAAATTGCCACAGATAAAGGGATATCAGTGCACATAATTCTGACATTATAGTTCCTGCAGGTGTCATGACTAGGGACATATGTCACTAGCCTGTATGCAGACACATAACTGTGCTTAGCTACTCTGTGTCTCTCGCGGGTATGCACATACCTTTTGGCTGCAGTTGACACTCACCTGGGATGATGGCTCCATACAATTACACATGTAAATTGATGGATGTAAATAATTGCCTTAGCATCAGATGTAATTGTCAGGGGATCTACTACATGTCTTCCTGAGATGCCTTTCACAACAAACATCAATGCTTCACCAGTGATGTTGTTCATCACCCACCCCTGAGATGTGGAGTAGCAGCCATAGCTACTGACACCCCCACAATGCATCTTAGATGCACTGCTCAGGGAAAAGTTGACAATGAAAACACCATCTGTATACAATATCAGGGTTATGCTGCTACATGGTGGGTATGACAACACAGAACCCCATTCTGTGAAATGTGTCCCCGCCCTGGATTATGCAGACATCTGTACAGTCAAGGACATCTGGTACAAGGCTGCGGACAACACCCAGCTATACTAGACTACATATCCAGCCACATCTTTATATCTCAAAGTGACAGTGTTCAATGTAATGCAGGTGGTGTATACATACTCATTAAGGATAGATACACATCCAGATGTTGTGAAACACTGTGATTTCCCTTAGACAATGCAGGTGCCATTCAGTATTGGAAAGGCACATACTCAAGAAATAGTTGGCTACAGGAGCATCTCCATGTATCTGGACACCCATTGTGCGTATTTGTATGTGGATCTGTCTATCAAGATATATCATTACAGCATGTTGTGGGATGGCATTAAGTGACCAAATGTTATGTTGCTTAGGCATGCTACAGCTAAGTTGCCCAAAGGTTATTCTACATACTTAACTACATTGTCCTGGAGCAGTGCTGTGACATCCCTGTAAGGGGAACCAAAGTATTGCAACACGTTTATACAAATATGGGTGACCACTGCAGCCCCCCCCAATGTGAGATCCACCCTGATGGGATCTGACCACAGATCTGTGTCATTACAACTGCTAGCATTAACCCCCTCCCCTTGCAGACAATACAGACAAATATTTTAACAAAGCCACGTATTACCTCCTGAGGGATCATTTACATAGCTTGACTGCACCTTCCACCTCTGATTAGATGGCATTAATGCAAAGCTGTACACCCATGCATTACAACTGCATGGGCGCAGCTGTACCTGACAGGAAGAACACAGGCTCCTCATGGCACAGCAGACCTGCCTGGTGGACAACCGCCATTATCAGGCTGTACAACAGAGGAGGTGGACATTGCTGTGTGACAGTTGGGGTGAGGCTACCACCCCTAAAATGGTGATACAACCTCCTCAGCTACGACAACCACATAGTATTGTGATGTTGTGTAGACACAGCACATGACTAAATTAGCCACCCATACAGAACAGAACCACAAAACCCAGTGTAGTTACATGTGTAACCTCAAAGCACAGACCCAGATTGTCAGTGAATTCATACTTAATGATGCCACATAGAATGGGTCTGTAGCCATAGCTAAGCTGTAGTTCCACATGTTCTGCGTCAACTTTACTCCAGTGTCCCAACCACATGTGACACATGATATTCCTACAACCTGTCCCATAACGTCCATATCTACAGAGCAGGTCACAAATGGCCTCACTATGGAGGATACACAGCATCTATTGGTCATGCTAACATTCCAGGCTGAATCCTACATGGGATGCATCATGGAGTACTAACACCATTGGGAACACATTGCAATCATACTGAAACCACTGGATGGAGCCCAGCTGACTAGTCAACAGCAAAAGTTATACCCTTGCACAAAGGTGGTGCATGCACTGACCACCAGAACTATAGACCTTTTTGCATGAGTATCCATATCTGTAGGGCTGTGGGGCCAATCACCATGGAGGTGATCAGCGCACATATATGTGATCTACACACAGTTGACTGAACACAGTTTGGATGCCTGACAGGGGGATCATGACTGTTAAACATGGTGGACATTTCTAAGGCAGTCACCAAGGACCTGGGTGAGGGGACATCAGGCTATCCAACCCCCTGGACTGAGCCAAGCCATCTGAGTATATCCCCCCCACTCAGGCATCATGTACAAAGCACCCACTTATGCATCCATGGTACTATCATTGTAGGGGTCACTTAGTGGCCCATTGATATCACACATACTCAACACAGGGACATTCACCTCCAATAGTTGATCTGTAAGCAGCAGTGTTCAACAAGTTCAGTCCTGGGTCCTCTACTGCTTTGAATCCATCTAACCATGATACAAGTGAATATTGACTGACTGTGACTTACAATGTTGGCTGATTCCTGCAAAGTGTGAACATGGTTTCATTTCATATACTCGAAATGCTGACATCTCGAATTTCAGCATTTCAAGTGTATGAAGCCGAAACTTTACAATAGCGAAAGTGCATAAGCGCGAATGAGAATATGCAGAACCCGCGCTTATGCAGTGGCGCTATGTTACGGGAAGTGTTTGCTTGGGATGTTGGTGTTCGGACTTTCAGGTAAGTGAGTGTATGTGAGCATTTTTGTAACTGGTGTGTGTGTGTGTGTGTGTGTGTGTGTGTGTGTGTGTGTGTGTGTGTGCGTGTGTGTGCGTGTGTGTGTGTGTGCGCGAAGGACTGTAAAATGTGTGTGTTTGAGTTTTATTTTTTTTCTCTGTACAATCTTGGAGTTAGTATATATATATATATATATATATATATATATATATATATATATATATATATATAAGTAGGGGGGTCTGGGGGTGCAGCCTCCCACGTGGAGGGGTGCAGTGGGGCTTGCCCCTCTGCTTATGTTTAGTGTAGGTATGTGTATGTGTGGTGTTTTGTTGTGTTTATGATTTTTGTGGTGTAGGTTGTGTGGTTTGTGTGTGGTGTAGTTTATGTATGTTCAGGTTTTTGATTTTAGCTTTGTGGGGTTTCAGTGTTCAGATGGTTTTGGCTTTATGCACTTGAAATCCTGAAATTTGAGATTTCAGCATTTTGAGTATATGAAGTGAAACCATGAGCACTCATGGAGTCGGTGAGTTCTGCCAATATCCTACAAGACGGTAGTGATGAACAAAGGCCTGGTGACATAGTAATGGCCATAAACTCCATGCAAATATATATGAAGTATCATTTCCATCACTAACATCTATGTACCTGGTAAGTAGGATATTAGTCACAACATGTGATGTACATATGCAGGGGAGAAAGATCTGAGCATGCAGACCTGGCCACACAGGTTTACACCTAATGTGCCTGAGATCACCATGCCTCCCCAGTGGTATGACTGGAATCATGTGTCATAAATGAAGACATAATCACACATACTTTACATAGTCATAACCTCCATGTACTCTTCCCTCAACATGCCAATATCTGACTGCAATGGGCATTTGGTAATGGACCTTTCCAATCAGTGTTGGCACTAGCAGACAAGAGTATGGTCCCTCACAATGGAACTTCACATCTTCAGCATGTGTTCAAAGGGATCATCTGAAATGAGTGCCACTGTAGCCTGTGGCATATAGACTACTCAGAAGTGATCTCTGCCTTGCATAAGGGGCAATGTATGACCATTCCTGATTGTAAATACTTTATATCTGTAATGGCATAGTACATGGATTAATCACTGTAAGGACATTAACCTAGAATGTGATGTTAATAATAAATGCTGGTGAGAGAGATTTGTCTAGCAGACTTTAACCCACCTTTGCCACAAAGCCGTGGCTAATGTCAAGCAGGGCACCTCAGTACAACTCAGCACATGCCATTTGTATGACTGGCTGGGTGGCCATCATTTCACCACAGGGCTTCTGTCTGTGTCCCTCTTGGACTGTAGCAAAATGTGCTGATTATGTAAATAAGGGTATACAGTTGTCTATGATTGTGATGGCTCTATGGTCATTATGCTAGTGAAGTTCAAACATCCTATAGTTGCATAAGCTGATGTAAATTGATCAAACAGCCACACGCATGAACATGGCTACATTAAGGATAGCACCACTTCCAATTACTGCTTGCATCATACAGCATGGCACACACATAGTGCAAGTTGCCTATATGTACAGTAGATTAGAACAGTAATGGTACACAGTACAGATCACACCTCATGTCTGATACTACTGTTGGTTTAGGACATATTATACTTGATGACATCAGCAGGGCCAAGATGTGGTCAGGCATTTTGAGGGCCTCATCACATGCTACAACTAAAATTTTGCAAAGTCCTACTTTATTGTAAGTTACTGAGGTGATTACATTTACAACATATGGATATACACACATGCACCAAGGGGTCTCAAGTAGGATTAAAACCCCTACCTCTCTAGGCTTACATACTATAGATAATAGCACTTATCGCATATACCATAGCTAAAGTCAGATGCTACTATGGCAGGTGGTAGTCTTAAGGTAGATGACAAGAGCAGGCCTTGTAGAAGAGGGCAGTTTAGAAGCCAGCAGCAACTTGCAGGGCCAAAACGTGCATAACCATTGCAGTTTGAGAGCCAATGAGTGTTTCTCAGTTGTCTGGCAGGGGGATACACACACACACACACACACACACACACACACACACACACACACACACACACACATACACACTAAATGACCTGCAGTAAGAGTAGAGCCCATATTTATCTAGTCTTACATATTATAGATCACAGCACTTATCACATGCACCATGGCTTAAGTTGAAATATATTATGGCTGGTGATAGTCTTAAAGTAGATGACATCAGTAGGCCTTGTAGAAGAGGGCAGTGTGGAAGCCAGCAGCAACTTACAGAGTTAAAAAGTGCATAACCATTGTAGTTTGGTAGCCAATGAGGTTTTCTCAGTTGTCTGGCAGGGATACAAATGCAAATACACACACCCACACCAAGTGGCCTGCAGTGAGATTAAAACCCCTACCTATCTAGTCTTCCACATGATACATCACAGTACTTATAGCACAAACCATGGCTGATGTCTGTTTTGTATGTGATTGCAGGCAAACTACTTGTGGATTACAGAAATTAGGCTTGTGTCGAATATCATCTGTGGCCTGCAGAGTGACATTGCTTCGTACTGTTATCTGCATCTAGTATCCTAGCAGTGAGATAACTGTTATTATCCTATGTGTCTACAGTTACCAGTATGTCCATATGTGGCTGTTTACTTGGGGATAGCCTGGATGGCAAAGGAATAATGGAATAATGTGCATGCATCATGCAACACATACATTATACACCACACCCACCACCTGCTGTGCCTGTGGTGACATCCATGACATCCAGGCACAGGGGGGTCTGTGCTGTAGTGTGTCTTGTTCAGCACTTGCTTTGGATCCTCTCTGGGGAACATTATAGTGATGTGAGCAGCACGGCACTCACCAGTAATAGGGTAGGTAATACAGGACACAGATCACACATAGACATCCATACACATATTTCTATATATATGTGTGTGTGTGTGTGTGTGTGTGTGTGTGTGTGTGTGTGTGTGTGTGGTGTGTGAGCGTGTGTGTGTGTGTGTGTGTGTGTGTGTGTGTGTGTGTGTGATATGTATATGTGTTATGTAGATATATGGGGAAAGACTGAGATGTATGCATTTATATATGTATATATATATATATATATATATATATATATATATATATGTATATATATGTATATATATGTGTATATATATATATATATATATATATATATATATATATATATATATATATATATATATATATATTTGAATATATATAGAGGAAGATATAATATGTATGTGTGAGAGAGAGAGAGAGAGAGAGAGATAGTGACAGACAGATATGTCTTATAGCAAATCTGGATACAGAAAGCTTCTATTAGTATACTTTTTGCAATTAATATGTTTCAATGATAGTTAATAAAACTGTGCTGTATTTATTTATTTGCATGAGATTGCTTTTCTCAGTGTCTGCATTTTGTTTATCCCGCTGTCTAGCCCAACTGTTGTTGTATTCTTAAACCTGCTGGCTTTGGAATTGCCCGCCCCTCCTACAAATTTGATTTTGGACACTCCTCCCAGTCCCAGCTCATTTGCTTTCTGTACTGTGTGCAGTGTGATCATTTAGGAAGGACTACCCCCTTGCTTCTTTGATTTTGGACACTCCTCCCAGTCCCATACCATCAGCTCATTCTAGTGTGTACAGAGAGAGCATTTGGGAAGGCCAGCCCCCTTAGTTTCTTAATCTTGAATTATCTTCTGTTTCCTCCCTCTCCACTAAAAAAATGTACACTTTATTCTGCTGCTTTTACTGTAATTCTGTTCTTCCTCCTTTATTATCTTAGTTTGCCTTGCTTCTTGCTCTTAAGTGTTGAAGTGCTTTTATTCTGCTGTATTTATTGCTGCTTGTTAGTAGCCTGATTAAATTTGTCTGTTATTCTAACCCTCTTAGTTTTGGTTTTAGCACCTTGGCTTCAAGCCAGTTGCTTTACATTTAAGAAGGTTTTTGTGGTCTACACTCTTGTGGAGAAACCTTCATCAAAACCCTCTATCCATAAGACCATCCACATTTCAGAACACTATGTCTGGACAATGCTGTTCAGTTTCTCCTGCCAGCCTAGTCGACATGGGCATATTGAGACAGTGTAGCAACTGCCTCATGTTCACTGGCAACCCTCTTCTCCTAGCACATAATTCTTCTACTTGCAAGAAATGCATCTATATCAGTATCAATAACTATACCTATATCAGTATCAGTAACTTTATCTATATCATTAACCTGGAATCAGTCACTAGTCCTGACAAAGAGGCAATTGCCATCTCAAACACCACACCATCCACATCACAAAGCCAAACACAACAGACACCCACCTATGCAGAAGTCCTCAATGAAAACTTACCTAAACAGCAGAGACATCCAAAACACACTCACAAACATTCCACACACAACAGCAAACACATCACAGACAGCAGACGACACACTAGTGTCTCACAAACACAGCCCATAAGGCATTACAATAAACTCACACAGCCCATAAGGCACAACAATAAAGCAACCATACTAGTCATTGGCCACTCAGTTGTGAAGCACACTCATGTCCCACTCACCAGGTTCGACAAGGAGAAGATCAAGGTCATTGTCTGTCAGGTGCCAGAATCCACCATATCACTCACGCACTTACATCTCTCAACAACAGGTACAAGTATGGCTCTGTCATTATTCATGTTGGTGTGAGTGAGTTGAGATGTACCTCCCTGGAGTATATAAAGAGAGACATGATGGAGCTCTCAGAGTATGTGTCCCAGGCAGGTATGACCCTAATCCTAAGCAGCATCCTACATTCACCAAGAATGATACCACAATACCATTAAAAAATAATTGACTTCAGCAATTGGATAAGTTTCCTGTGTCATTCCAAGGGGATTCAGTATCTGTCTGCCTAGGATGACATGATTGACAGGCCTCGATGCTTTGCTAGAGATGGCCTCCACTTGTCACCCATGGGATTCAGGATTCTGGCCAAGGCTCTTACCTTCTGCATTGTACCTTTTTTAGGCAATGTCCCAAAGAAATATTTCCAACATAAAAGATCTGTCAAAAAGTAAATGGAACGTCATGCTGCTTAACACTAGGAGCCTTAACCTGAAAATGCACTCACTGGAGGCTCTCCTCGCACTGGAAGATGCCAACATCTATGCAGTCATGGAAACGTTGTTCAAGGCAGTGGAAAGCATCCCTTCCTTACCCAGATATACCTTATTCCACATATTCTGACCCCAAAATGAGGTCAGGAAGACTAAGGGTGGTGGAGTTTCTATTTTCATTAAAGACAAGCACACCTCCAGACTAGTTTGCCAGCATGATGCACTAGAACTACTCCAGGTGCAACTGACAATTGTCAAGACACCCATCTAAGTTATAGCCAGCTATAGACCCCCCCACATGACTCAGGACACCCACTCCTCCTACCTGGACCTACTTGACCCCCTAACACCTTGATCCTTGGTAACTTCAACTATCCCAGCATAGACTGGTTGAACTATTCCTGCTCTAATGCACTCACCAAATGATTCCTTGACTTCATCAATTTGAATGCAATAGACCAACTTATCACATCTCCCACAAGAGGAGATAACATTCTAGACTTGGTTATCATCACCATGGTTGACCTCTGCACCACCCCCATGGTAAGTTCTTCCCTAGTGAGATCAGACCATGGGTCTGCCTCATTCAAAGTATCTATCCCATCCAACCCCCCCCCCCTCAAGTCGTAAGCAGGCTAAAACACTTCTCAAAAGCAGACTACGACCTTCTAAATGAGGGTATCAGTAGCTTCAGACCACCGACTCCCTGAGAGGATGCAGACAAATATACTGAACAGTACACCAGTGCAGTATACAAGCACCTGCACAACTGCATAGACTCAGCCATACCCAACAGAAATAAAACCTGCTCCTCAAGGAAACACAAACCTATCTGATGGGCATCCTCTACCCTCTATGTAAACGTATATGCATGTATGTATAGACATATGTATACATAACAGTTCATTTTGATCAAGGGGCAACAGGATTGCACTCAATTTAATGAACTGTATGAGCATGCCCAGTGGGACATTCAGTAGTTATAAAGTGACACCAGGCCACACCTACCTGCACTCCAGTCCGGGATGTTATGTGTTACAGACAATGATATCTGTCCCTGTTTCTGCTGTACTGCACTTCAATCAAACTGTCCAAGGCATTCTCTTGTTATCTGATGTAATTAATGTGTGACAGAGGTTCATAATGTTATACCACACACAGATTGACAGTCTGTGACAACACCAGCATAATAATACCTCACATGCAAAAGATGTGGATACCTCCAGTTTTGGACCATCAACAACATCACCCATGCTAACTTCCCTAGTCCATTGAGCCACACAAGCTGCCAGCCAGAGTGTAGTCATTCATCACACTCAACAGCATGCATATGTATGTTGTTATTCCTGCAATAGTGAGACATACAATGTGTGACTGATTTCTATGTTACTGCCCTGTGTTTGCCTGGACTGCTGATATACCATTGCTGACCTACTGTTAAACTGGTTATATGAGACAACTGACATGTTGGGTGGGGGGGAATAACAGCACATGTTATGCTGGGATACACCGTAGTCCAACTATCATGTGACCCCACTGTTTAACATCTCCCTTGACTGATGTAGTGCATATTCCAACCATAAGACCTAGTGAATATTAAGGAACACATACTAGTGGACTGGGTAATTGTAGTCCGCTGTGGATGTTACTTGTGTCCAAATAGTCCACTATATTTCCTTGCATAACTGCAGCAGATCCATACATACAATAGCATATTATAGTAATCCTTACAAGTAGTGTGTAGGTTAGGAAATTACCTTGCAAATGCAGCAGTTGACAGAACTGTAGTACACAAACAATACACGGATAGGTATAGGTTGTGTGGGTTGTCTGGCATCAATTGTACTATATGTTTGTGAATAGGAGTAAGGTGTCAGTCCTTACGTCCCTAGGTTGTCAGTGAATGTGCTATGCATTGTCTCTTAGCCAAAGCCAGGGCATACTGGGCATGTCTACATCTGAAACCAAGAAAATGCTGAAAAACTAAAACTCCACGAAAGATAGCAGCAAGCAGATCAGGAACAACCGCCAAGGAGTAAAACAGCCAACCACACGATAAGGAACAACAGATTTCAAACTGAGAAATGGTCACCACCTCCAGGAAAACGAACTCCACAAACAAATGAAGAAAACCTTTTATTAACGCCACAAATAAGTCCACGTTTTCGTCGACAATGCAACTTCATCAGATAAAAACAATTGACATACCCCTGTATTTTATACACTGCTTAATTAGTTAATCGAATAAATAATTAAATGAAAAAACATGGACGTGGACTTATTTGTGGCGTTAATAAAAGGTTTTTTTCATTTGTTTGTACTATACTTGTAGATAATATAAAGGGAATGTCTATGATAGGGTGCAACTATACCACCAGTAGATGTACACACAGCTCTGCAGTAGGTGCATGTGAATTACACTTACTGATACTCAGCATCAGTATATGCAGAAGACCTGTACATTCTCCAATGACTGCACATATTATGCAGTTAAAACAAAATCCCATGAATGTTGCAGCATGCTCCATCAATGCCACATAAAAGGCGGAAGTATAATAATAGCAGCATACATGAACAATAAGCAAACTGCATTTAACAAAACAACTGCAGTTATTATACTGACTGAATGCAACACAGCTGTTCCTGTTTGTGGCATTCCCTGACTCATGAGCCGTACCATAAATACCTTCTGTGTTGCAGTTTGGCAGCACTCAATTCTTTATTGGGTTCATTACATATGTGTATATGACCAGTCGGTCTTCTTCTCTGCCAACAGTTATAGCATCTCACTTCTTTGTCAAGCTACCAGGGTCTGTCCTCACAGTGAAAATAAATGTCAGCTCTGCAGTGGATTCTACTGAAACACTTCTCACTGGCACTTAGCAAAGGAAAAACAAGCATAACAAACAAACAAAAAAAAAACGTAAGGTATTTAACTTCCTTGCCAAGCTATGTGGGTCTGTCTATTACCTCTCATCCACAATGTGTGTTCAGGTATTTCCCATTTCATGATCCAGTATCCTGATATTTTATCTATAGAACCACTTTGTATAAATGTTGGCCATAATTTTATAATTTTATTATGTATTATTCACAGTGCATCAGGGTGGTTTGAGCCTTGATATATATTTTCTGATATTTCCATATAACATGTGTAATTCACACAGTTGTTTGCCTGGTCTTGTTTGATGCATATTTAATAACAGATCACATGCTTGTTTTTCTACACATCAACTTGAATATGTGTCATATTTTGTGTGTAGAGATGTTTTGTAACCTACTGGCTCGTATTAGAGTTGGTTACCATCATTTTACATTCTTTATGTTTTGTAGGTTGCCATATTTTTCATACTTTTCATTTTTTATTAGTAATGTTATCTGATTTCTTGAATTTTTAAATATCTAGAGATGATCGGGTGCTTAGTTCTACATGATTCATGAATTAATGCTTTTTTAAAGAAAATGAGTAGTTTGAAGTGTGGACGATTAACGTCTGCTTTGTACTATACGCCTCAGGCACTAGGACCAAGAACATCGCCTTGCTTCCCTTAAGATGCCCTATAGGTACTCAAAAGCACGTGATTTTCCGTGCGTATACGTGGGTTTGTTTATCTTTTATATAATGCAAAGTTGACTTCCAGCTATGTTTACAGCTTCAAATCCAATAAGGATTTTAATAATTTTTCATTGTATTATCATGTTATTGACGAACATGATTTTGTTATGGACGTTTCAGTGTGATTTATGCAACAATCATTTAGAGATGAACCTACGCCCGTGAGTAGTGTTTTATTATGGTTGACAATGTAATGAATGTAATATTCATAAGAATGAATGTGTATATATTACTGACAATTTAAATGGAAGTTTGATGGTTTATGGTTTTTTGCGTTATTGAACAGATCATCAGTACTGTGTTTGATATGATCGCTGGAACGATCTGTGACTTTAGAATTTTGTATATAACTTTCATGAGCAGTTCTATTTGACGTTCTTCTTAATTTGATTCTGTCTCCATGACTATCATTTGCTTAATTGATTAGTTGCAATATGTTTAGCTAATGAGCCCGCCAAAATGTTGTATATATGCACCTGATATTTTACCTTGTATTAATGTATCTGATGAAGCATAGCTTGGCTATGCGAAAGCGCTCATCTTCTGTTTTGGAATAAACGTTTTTACTACTACTTCAATTGACTGCCATTGGATTTTATCTGGAGCAAGCTGCATTTTGTGTTTTGGTGATACTTTCGTGGTGATTGCTCTTACATTTGTATACTCATATTCTTTTTCGTTTGGTGAGAGCATCTTCAGCTGTGAGTAGTATTCCTGGTACTGTCGTGTATGTGGGTCTGTCCTCGCACTGTAAACAGGCACTAGTTGTACATTGGACTCTACCCAAATGCTTTCCATGGGCACCTTAGCAAGGGAAGAGCACAAAAAAAGAAGAAAAAGAAAAAAAAAATTAAGGTATTTCAGATCTTTGTCAAATTACTTAGGCGGTCCGCACACTGTAGACAAACATCAGGTGTGCAGTGGATTCTACCCAAACGCTTCCCACAGGCACCATAGCAAATGAAAAGCAAGCAAAAAGAAAAAAAATGTATTTCACTTATTTGCCAAGCTAGCCGAGTTTGTTTTCAGACTGTAAACATACAAACATAAGCTGTGCAGTGGTTTCTACCCAAACACTTCCCACAGGCACCTAATCAAAGGAAAAGCAAGCAAGGAGAAAAAAAAAACTTAAGGTATTTCACTTCTTTGCCAAGCTACCCGAGACTGTCCTCATACTGTAAACAAACATCAGCTATGCAGTATATTCTATCCAAATACTTCTCACAGGCACCTTACAAAACGAAAAGCAAGAAGAAAGAAAAAAAAAACACAAAGGTATTTCCTTTCTTTACCACAGTACCTAAGGCTGTACTCAATCTGTTAAACATCACCTATGCTGTAGAATCTACCTAAACACTTCTTGCAGACACCTTAACAAAGGAAAAACAAACAAAAAAAAAAAAAACTAGGATGTTCACTTCTTTGTCAAGCTATGTGTCTTTTCCCACATTGTAAACAAACATCAGTTGTGCAGTGTATTCTAGCCAAACCCTTCCCACAGGTACCTTATCAAAGGAAAAGCAAGCAAAAAGAAAATAACTTAAGGTATTTCACTTCTTTGACAGGCCACTTGGGTCTGTTCTTATGCTGTAATAAACAGTTGTGCAGTGGATTCTACTAAAACTCTTCCCACAAGCACTTTAGCAAAGACAAAGCAAATGAAAAGAAAAAAAAAAATATGGCACATTTCACACTTATCTTGATGGAGTTAGCCTACCCCATTAAAGTGGTGAACAACATGCACATCTTTTTTGTTATACAATTATTAGAATTGCTTCATTTTTCCAAGCTCTTATTTCTGAACAACTCATGCATTTGCCCCTATACTTTTTCAGCTCAGTGCTAGATACAGGCTTTGACTGATTAACTCCCAAGACAGTGGGTGTTGTCTCACTTCGTTCCTGTCCCACCCACAGATCACCCATTTTATTTGCTCTGATCTTGGCCCTCTGTCACACACACCCCAAGACACACCTCTTAAAAGACACCACCACCACAAAACCACATAACCTTCTTATCTCGTTTCCCTTATAGTGAGAACAACAATATCACTAGAAGTATTAACTTTCACTTACAACACAGCACACATTCAGTGAGTACAATTTTCCTCTTTTCATGACCTACTCTGCTCTTCATCCTTGCTCTTTCCTCTTCACCTCCCTCATCCCCTACAACCAATAACAATTATCTTCATAAAACACTTCCATGTATTGCCCCTGCTTCCATAACTTTCTCACCAACAAACCACCACCATAGCCTCCCAGTAATCAGGCAAAACTTATTCCACACCTCATCACTGTCATGATCACTCTTCTATATAATTACTAAGTCTGCCTAAAACATCAAAGACCTCCTTCAGACTATCCTCCATGATCTTTATACTCCTTCTTAAAAGCAACATTGAATCAAACCCAGGCCCAAGAAATCCTTTTCTTCAGCATCAGAACTACTCTCTTCCTGCATTGGTCTGTGCCCCACTCAATGCACATAGCATTAGAAACAAACTAGGCCAGATAAGTGCTTATATTTCTCAGCACAACCTAGACAGTCTAGCAGTCAGAGATTTCTGGGTCATAAAGACTCTCCCAACACTTTTTAACCTCTTACAAGTATGTCAGTGATGCCAGTCCATGCAAACAGCCAGGTGGAGAGTCTCCAGTTTTGTACAGAAATAACCTACCCTCAAAAGTTATTGGCCAAGGAAACTCCTCCTCAAACTCCAGTCCTACGTGAATTCTTCTAAAACTTCCAGCTCACAAAGGCAAACTACTTCTGATCACTACAGCCCATCGACCACCCCTTGCTCCCCTAAATAAATTCATATCACTCATCACTAATATCGTTAATAACTGTCCCAAAAAGTAATAACATAATCATTCTAGGTAACTTCAGTCTTGATTATCTTAGCCCTCTTTCATCTGACATGGATATTTTCCTAGCTGACCTAGGTCTCCTTCAACTTATTAAAAAAAATAACAAGATCTAACCCCAGGTCCTCCAATCTCTCCACACTTGATATGATTATAACAAGCATGTCAAATTCCATTTCCAACATAAACATTCTACTACCATCACTAAGTGACCACTGCCCAATCATATGTACAATTGTCAACCATCCTATAAACTGCCACCAATATTAAAAGCCTTCAGAAACCAGAGTAGCACAAATATAGACAAACTCAGAACTTTTCTCATAGTCTTCAACTATAACCATATACTCTCCTTACATGACCCTAATACAGCAGCTGTAAGCATAACCAACTTTCTATTCCAGCTGCAAGACAAATTCTTCCCAGTTATCCAGAGGCTTTATAAACCCACCAAAACTGAATGGCTATCCACTGAATTCAAACATCTTTTAACTCTATGGGATGAAGCATGTCAAAAATGGTAACACCCCCCCCCCCAACTGACAGCTACACATCCTTTATAGTCTTCTGTAACCTAGCCGAGAGGTCCATTAGAAGGCACAAAGGAAATTTCAAAAGAAACAAATAATCTTCTTACATTCCCCCAAACATTTTGAAAAAGAGGTTAACCTACTTACGGAAAGAAAAGCTCTTCATAAGAACTGTATCTACAAAAACACCATTCAATGTGGTACAAGAAAAGTTTCTCCAAAAGATTACCTTAAAAAGTTTAACAATCTCCCTTCAATAAACAACACAGATTGTGCATAGCCTACCCCACCATAATTCATCCCCCCTTACACTTAAAATGTGTATGTCCCAAAAAGGTCTCTATTTTATTTTAAAATATATCGACTGAAACCCCTCCTAGATTGGACAACATAAATTCCTGGTTCATATATCACTTCAGTAAGTATCTATGCCGTCCTCTCACCCAAATATGTGATCTATGTCTCATAGAAAACATCATGCCACTGATTTGGAAAACTGCTCTAATTAAACCCCTTCCAAAGCAACCCACCCCAAACATAACTCTCACTTCGGCTAATATCTATCACTCTAATTCTTAGTAAACTTCTTGAAAAGATAGTCTAGCCCAACTTTCCCTCTATGTCCAGTGGTACCACCTGCTCTCCTCTAAACAGCATGAATTATAGTCTGGATGAAGTACTATGACAACACTTTGGTCCCTGACTGATAACATCCTGCTAATCTTTGACAGTGGCCTTCTTATCAAGGCCCTGTTTATAGACCTGACAAAGGCATTTGACCTCATTAGCCACTATCTTTTCCAAAACAAACTAATTAAAATTGGTATCAGTCCAGACACCACTAGCTGGTTTAAAAACTTCATCACTGACAGACATTTTGGAGGTAAAATAGGATCCTCTCAATCAGAATGTTTACCTATTACCAAAGGTGTACCAGAAGAATTCATTCTTGCTCCCTCCTCTTCAGCATATTTATTACAAACTTTCTTGTGACCTCCCTATCTTGCATTTATCGTCTATACTGATTATATGAATCAAGTCACTCTCACAGCAACATTCAATGCCAACTCCAATCAGACTTAGATGAGTTCCACCAATGACTCATAATCCATAAACTAGTTCTCTAGACCACCAAGATCAAAACTATGCTTTTTGGAACTTCACCAAATATTCATCAAGCACCCAACTTTTTAAACTATATTTGAGCTACACAACCATTCCATACAGGCAACCTCTATTTCCAATACCTGGGACTATGGCTTGATCAGTCACCTAGATTCCATTTCCATGCAGACAAAGCCAAAATAAACTCATTCTTCTTGTGGGTCAAAAAGATCTCCCCTTTTGTATCCCAACCAGCCAGAATAGCCATTGGTAAAGGAGTTTTCCTTTCTCAGCTTGAATATGGGCTTCCAATTTTTGATTCTGCCTCAAAGAAACACATTGCCACCCTCCAGGCTATCTCTAATAGCATCTGCTGATTCATAACAAGCTCACTTCTCCATGAGCAAGAATATATCACACTAGAAAAATATCAACCTACTTTTATGATCCCAGCTCTACAAACTATTCCAATTCCACAGGTTTACTAACCTTGCAGCTAGATTTCATGAGAAAACCTCTTCATACAATGTGACACACTACTCATAAAACACGCCAACTCAATTACCCATAGAACCAAACTCCACAACACTGCACATGCTTTCTCCTGTCAGGAACCTACTCATTGGCAAGCTCTCCCCATAGACATTAAGGAAATCAACACTTATTCCAAATTCAGATTGCATCTCAAAAACACTTCATCAAAGCCAAATGTTCTTGCTCCAACAAAAGACATACCAGACAACTTATCTATTTTCCGAGTCTCTTGTCCTCTCTCAAGAGTCACTGAAGAATGACCAGTTTTACAAACTAATGTATATATTGCACATACAGTACAATACACTATACTTGATTACACATTGAGCTGTACTTCTTCACTCAAACCTATATTCACAGTTTGTTTTCTTTGCAATTAGTGTGAACTACTCTTTTAATGTTTACATTTCTGTATATTTTGTTTGTGAAATGTTTTGCATGTCACTATTCACTATGGCTGAGCCAGAAATTGGTCAGTATTGATCAGTGCTCTACAGTGGTAGACAAACAGAAATAAATAAATGTGTCTGTCTGTGTGTCTATACATGTGTGCATGTGTGTATGCTCATGAGTGTCTAACTAGGTGTATGTGTGTGTGTGTGCACATGGGTGTGTGTGTGTGTGTGTGTGTGTGTGTGTGTGTGTGTGTGTGTGTGTGTGTGTGTGTGTGTGTGTGTGTGTGTGTGTGTGTGTGCCTGTGTGTGTGTGTGAGTGTGTGTGTGTATGTGTGTGTGCATGTGGGTCAGTGTAGGGGAGGTGCCTTTGCCAATGCAATGCATGAGCTGCCAGGGAAAACACTACCACTGTCAGGTCTGACAGAGGTAGTGGAAAACATGCACAATTCAGAGATATGCTAATGAGCCAAAATGTGTTTTTTTTCCCATTGTGGCCATAGCTATGTGAATTGCATTTTCTCACCATCGTATACATTGAGCTAGCACTGGTAGGCAATTCACAACAGTGGTGAGAATCTTTGTAAATCCTAAGGATTATTACAGTCCTTTATCATTTTCAATTGTTAGCATGAGTTTATATATTTATATCTGTCTCCCCATCTGTCTATCCATTTATCTAGCTATCTCTGTATCTATCATCAATATAGCTCTCAATCTGCCTGAATACCTATATAATATATATATATATATATATATATATATATATATATATATATATATATATATATATATATATATATATATATATATATATATATATATATATATATATATATATATATATATATATATATATATATATATATATATATATGTGTGTGTGTATATACATATATATGTGTGCACACATGTATTAGTATAGGTATGTACATGCTTGCTACATTTACTTCATTGTAATTAATAATGTATATATCTATATCTATAAATATATAGATAGATAGACAGATTTAGATATATACAGTATTTAGCTTGGACAATAGCTCCTTGAATGTCTGTTGTAATATTTAGAATTGTGTCTGGAATGAAGAGTATTTCTTCTTACTTTTTGTCTCAATTTCAGAATTATTTCTTTACTTGATGTTATCTGTCTTAAGTAAGTTACTCAAAAATATGTTTTCAATAGTCTAAAAAGAAGAATAGAAAAGAATATATATTATCAATCCATAGTATGCAGAGGTGTTGATACCTCAGTAGATCTTGTACATAGTTATGAATACTTACAGCTGTGTAGAGTGTGTGAGATGCTCATACCCTGGCATTCTTCAGTGCACTGGGTGTGGTGTTTGTGATTAAAGTGAGCAAAACAGGCAGACTAAACTGGACATTTGTATACAATAGTTGACAGCTATACAGTTTAGTGTACTTCATACTGTTGTGTACGTATATCAGAGATAGGTAAATATATGATTTAAGAGGTGACTTGATAAATGAAGAGCTTCATATACCAAGATGCCATATGTATAGTTCTCTAATAAAGAAGCAAATATATTGTATTCCTCAAACCATTCTGTGCTGCAAAGGAGCATAAGATGCCCCACGTGATTGAGTACACTATGAAATCTCTAAGAAGATAACTCTGTATTGCTTAAATAATAGGTGATTCATTCTCGGTGTTTTCCCATTCCATCCATCCACCTTCAGAAATACAGGAGTCTACTTCTTCTAAGGTGTTTAGGACTCTACTTTCCAAAATCATGGATGAATGCTAATGGTGATGAAGTGTATAATTGCATCCTTTGGCAAACATGACCCCCTTGTAACTATCACATTGATCACACACCCCTGAAAATTGATTCCATAGTTACACATTTTTGGAATCTATGTCAGCTGTCAGCATTGAACTGTCCTTTGATCACCATGTAGCCACTACTATAAGGAGGCCTTTTTCATTGTACATCTTATACCTAAAAGCATTACATCCAGGTCTGGGGATGTAATTGTTCCATTGAACTCAGCACTCAAGCTGATTATTGAGTATACTGTCCCTCTCAGCATGTACCTGTACAAACACTTGTCACAACTGAAATAGCCACATTGCTTTCTCACTAAAAAAATCAAGGGCTTCAAATCATAAACAATATGCAGACTGTCTTACAGCCTTGTCCCTCTCCTCACTGTTATCCAGGCTGCTAAAGTATAACCTCTGCCTCACATATTGAGCTTCAACAGACCCTGTTGTGTCACACATATTACACATTCACACAAGTCCAGTGGTATCATAAGCATCTGTTCAAAGGGATCTCAATATCTTTAGTAAATAAATAGAACACATTGGAGGGATAGGTATATATCACAGTGAAGACTGCATTTATTTACCATCTTCCATGCCACATCAAGTAAAATATTTCTCTTACTTTATTCAAATAAAATGTGGAGGAATGTGTGGATAAATACAAATTCCTCCCAATTTTAGCATCCCTCTTCCTCATGGATAGGGGAAATATATAAATGTCCCAACATATCATTGTTCGGCCCATCTCTGGGTTATTCGTATGCAAAATATAACAGCAAAAACTATTCTGTGAATGTAAAACTAGGCTTCTTAAGATCCATACAGATCAATAGTGTAGTAAGTACCTATGAACTTATGATGCCCAGTGCAAAAAAAAAAAATTATTAACTGGGTGTTGAGAATCAGCCTGGGGGTTAATTGCTTAGCTATTTATCAACTACAGTGCTCACATAAATGCCTTTAAAGTGTAATAAAAAGTCATTCTGTATTAGCAAATAGATTGCCTTAGTTTTGTTAAAGGTTTTCATCACATGTATGGCGTAAGCTAAAGGGTCAGAAGGAGGGGCTGCAATGAATCACATTAGGAAACGGGTATTAATAAGGCCATTGTGGGAGGATGTGGAGGTGAAAGGCTGGATCTGAGGATGAAAAAAAAAATTCAATTCTGATCAGTTTCTTGCTGAACTAAGACAATGTAATTGGTCCCAACTAAAACTTCTTCCACTGAATGATGCTGTTGAATACTTTAATTCTACATTCCTATCCATACTAGATAACTATGCCCCAAGCCGAACTATTAGAACCAAAGCTAAAACAGCACCCTGGCTATCCAACAATACTAAGCAGAAAAATTATTCTCAGAAACAAATCATGGGATAAATGGTGCTCCACTAAGAATCTAACTGACCACCACAACTTCAGAGAGCTTAGAAATAGTACAAAAAAAGCCATCCTGGCAAACAAAAAGAACTATTGCATTCAACTACAACAAACCAAAAAAAAGAACCCAAAAAATTCTGGGCTAGTATTAATAATCTTCTATCCCCAGGTCAGTCACGTACTGCAAATCCCCAGGACTCTAATCCAAACAATCCTAAACAAATAGCTAATGACTTCAACTCTTTCTTCACCAATACTATCCATACTCTAGCAAATCACTTACCTCCTGACATCTCTAAATTACCCTCTCCTACTCTACATACTTTTCTTCCCCTTTCCCTTCAACCTGTACCTACCTCATTTATCTTATCCCTACTCCAGAAACTTAGACCCACCACACCCTCTGCAGACAACCTTCCTGCAGAATTTCTGCAGATAGCAGCTAAAGCTATTGCCTACCCCATCTCAATCCTGATAAATAGATCTATAAAGGAGGGAATTTTCACTTCCATTTGGAAAATATCTCATATCATCCCAGTACACAAAGGGGGCAATTCTAATGACTTCTCTAATTTTTGTCCCATAGCATTGCTATCACCTATAGCCAAAATCATGGAAAAGTGCATCCATAAACAACTCCTTAACCACCTTCTCCATAACAACCTACTTGCTAACAGTCAACATGGTTTTAGACCTTCTCACAGTACCACTACTGCATTACTCTCCTTTACCAACACTATCAATCACAACCGTAACAACACTAACCTATCATCTTCCATCTTCATAGATCTTTCAAAAGCTTTTGACATGGTAAATCACAAACTCCTTCTGCATATACTACAATCTCTCTCAATCCATCCTTCTTCCTTATCCTGGTTTACATCTTACCTAGAAAATCGTCAGCAGGCAGTACTTTGGAAAAACTCACTATCGACTCTCCTTCCCATCTCTTTAGGAGTACCTCAAGGGTCTATACTTGGCCCACTCCTATTTTCTATATTTATTAATGACCTCCAGTCAGCTATTCCAAACACTACTTGCATACAATATGCAGACGATTCCACTATAATCTGCACTGCTTCCTCTCAGACTGAACTCGTGTCACTTACCCAAAAAAATTTTTCCACTGTTGAACACTGGTTCTCTGACCGTTGCCTTCTCCTCAACCCCAAGAAAACAAAGTTGCTATTGTTCTCATCTACACACAAACCAAGCTCTCTTAACTTATCTATTACTTCCTCTGATAACACTCTGATTTCTCCTGATGCTACTACAAAACTACTAGGAATAACTATTGACAACAATCTCAATTTTGATTCTCATATAAACAACACAATAAAAGTAATAAACAAAAAGATTGGTTCCCTCTATAGAATCAAATCATTCCTTACTCCTGAAGCTCGGACCACCTTAGCTAGTTCTCGCCTTATCTCTACCCTTCTATATGCTTCCACTATTTATACCAATCTCTCTAAATATAACCTCAAGAAACTTAGCACATCCTACCATAATATCGCTCGATTTGCCACAGGATCCCTCTTCAGAACCCATCACTGTCATAACCTAAAACAACTAGGCTGGCTTGAACTTCCTAACAGGCTGACTTATCAACAGCTCTTAACTGCTCACAAAATTCTTTATCAGCCTTCTAAAACACCTATTCCCTCTAACCTCATTACACCTTATAATAACTTGAAACAGCTACGCTCTGCAAACAAACTACTGGTTAATACTACCATACCCAATAACTCTGCAGGTGACAGCCTTTTTTCTAACTCTGTTGGACAAATGTGGAACAAACTACCACCTGATATCTCATCTTTGTCTAGTTTTCCACTCTTTAAAAAACAGCTAAAAACACATCTTAACAAGCACTGGCTTTGTTCCTGTAACAACTCAGACTAACCTTTCTTGTATCCTTTCCTCCTGAATTCCTCCTCACATAACATACTAGAGAGATATGAAAAAAAAAAAAATTTTATTATTACTTTTTTTCTACTTTTTCCATATTAGATACTTATATTTAGAATCTGTATAGCAAATGTCTGTTAAAACTTTGTTTTGACTTTGCCTCTCTGCAAGGATTTTATGTTCTGTTTCAATGTATTAATAATTTTTACCTTGTATTGACCGTTACTGTGAATTATTTGTAAATTACGTTGGAGCTTTTCTCCCCGGGCCTCCACTGAAAATGGGCATATAAACAGCTGGACTAGCCCGGTCAACAAATGTAAAATAAATAAAATAAAAATAAATAAATAAATAAAAATGAAGGTATAAGGACTATGGCTGGAGATGCATGAGAAGTTACATTTCTCCACAACTTCCGAATGAATGAGCCTAACTCAGTTTTTCATTCTGAATGGCAGTGAGTCTGTATAGCTGCAGTGTCCCTTCCTATGTATATCACAGAGGTACAGTTTTACACTGCAATAAAAACTCACAGGTACACCTGAAATTTAGCTATCATCTAATAAAATAATTTTAACAGAAATGTGGAAATGTACAGGAGACAGATATGCAAAAGAAATGTATTCCTTTATTCTGCCAAAACATATTTCCAGCCTGTTGTTTGAGGAACAGGAGAATACAACACAGTTATTTATTTATTTATGAATGTATTCCTTCATTCCACTTGTGGACTGGTTAGAGGTGAACATTTTAGCCACAATCTGGGTCACAACTTGACAAAAATGTTGCAAGCAAAACATAGAAATACTGTGGTTTCAGAATACAGGAAATGGAATCACATATATTGCAAAATGTTTGATTCAATCTGTCTTTAGAATGGAAGAAATAGAAGCGATTTTCAAATCAATATTCAGTACTGGGATAGTTTTCCCAGTGGTCCTAGGTACATTATAAAGTATCAACATTTCTGTGTCTGTGAAATAGCACAAAATTTGTCATTAAGTAAAGAGGCATCATCAAGTGCAAATTTACACTATTAAGGGGAGACTAAAGAAGGTTATTATAAAATCAGTGTTCGATATTTCTTGGACATTAATGAGAGCAACACTGCGAAACATTCAGATACATTAAATGTTTACTGTGCATAAGATAGGTTTCATAATGAATCGTTAATTAAATAGCTATTACAGGAGACAAGATGTATAATCTCAAAACTCAAAAACAAGAATGCAATACATCTCACAGCAGTATAAGCTCAGCCTACTCTATGATGTATTTACAAATACTTACATCTTAAGACAAATTAGAGATGATTTGTCATAGTAGCCCATAGTAACAACAAAGTTTCCATGATCATTTCTGGCTGCTAGTTGAGGTGCAGTCATGATATTAAAGTGCATTCCAAGAAGTTATAAGATTTACTACTTCACACTTTTGTCCTTCAACATGTACTAGCTCACTTATTAGTACAAACATATGTGATAGAAGGCTGCATTGTTGTCATGATCTTTAACTATCAAAACTATTCAAGGATGTTTTGTTCACATTGTAGAACTATTCTGTGTCAGCATGACTTGTAATTGCAGTTAGGAAAAAAACTTACAAAATTTTCTTCAAAGAGAATGATGAATATGACATCTCACATAAAAATAATAAGACATGCAGCATATTCTTTCAACCAGCAATGTGGCTATTGTGAGTGTTTAGCTGGTGTCACAGAGCAAAAAAATGGGAAGGCTTTGTCAAATCAGATGAAGCATGCAGGAAAACAGTATGATGGTAAATGAACTATACCCATGGAGGAAAAGGAATATTTATTAAAGACTATCTGAAGAAAGCAGGATTTATTAATCTCAGTTTCTAAAGAAACTGTTTTGCTTCTCAGAGAAGCAGCAGCTGTCACATGTGTGAATAGCCCTAACAGTCTAACACCAAGCCTCCACCAAAGATAAATGCAGCACAGCTTTGTCAATAGCCAGAGGATGGGCTGACTGTATTTAAGTCAACAAGACAGGCATGATGGATATCCATGCAGTATTGCTGCTACAGATAGTAGGAATAATCCATAGTGCAGTACAACTGCTATGTATCTTGGGTAGTTGTCTAACTGCAGTCACTTAACCTTAGCACTAGTTTTAACACCAGCTTTAAATGTTACAGCTGGTTCCAATTTGTGGGTGACATGTTAGACCCAGGTTCAGTGAGTGTTTTGAACAATGATCACTGATGGTAGTATAATTAATACTGCCCTCTCACTAATAGACCTGCTTTCCCATTCAGTTAAATCATATAACATACTATGAACTATGTTTAGCATGCTAAACCAATGACTAGTAAGCTATATCACTGCTGTCTTGTAACGTGTTTGAAAACTTTCTATTCTCATTGTAAAGAACATTATAATTTTGACTTGCTTTAAAAATCTGCTTGGTAGTTAGTGATATGTTTATTAATCAGTTACCATTGATGAATGCAATGGGCAGCATAGTAGTTTACATTCAATATCTCTGCTTCATAGATCTAGACTTCAATTCTGATCCCTGCTCATTATTTCATTATTATGGTCGATGTTATGTTCTCCATGTGACTGTGTGGGACTTCACTGAAAACTTCAGATTCTTTCCACTCCCACAGGCTTTCTGATTAAAAGGTTTTATATATATATATATATATATATATATATATATATATATATATATATATATATATATATATATATAAAT
The DNA here is from genome assembly GCF_019279795.1 of Protopterus annectens. Taxonomy (NCBI): domain Eukaryota; kingdom Metazoa; phylum Chordata; order Ceratodontiformes; family Protopteridae; genus Protopterus; species Protopterus annectens. The sequence continues at coordinate 1,540,577,439 of NC_056743.1, read as the reverse complement.
ATAATAAATAAATTAAAATGCTAGTGAAATGCATACATGGTTTTATTGAATTCTAACTAATAGTTACCAGCATATCAGTAAGACTAGAAAATAACCATGGAGAATAAGCATACTTTTTTCCAGTGTACAAGCATAAAGGGGAAATTCACAACCATAGGCAATACAGAGGTATTAAACTCCTGTAATACTGCATGAAAGCTCTGGAGAGGGCAAGTGATAAATGAATAAGCAGAGGAGTAGGTGATATGATGAGAGATGTGCAGTTCCAATTCAGATCAGGTTGCAGTGCAACCAAACAGATGTTTGCAGTGAGAAAGATAGTTGAGAAGAAAAGAAAGATGAGGAAAGAGAGCCACTGGGCATTCCTAGGCTAGGTGAAAGTATTAATAAAGGCCCCAAGAAAGCTGATTTTTGGTCAATCCTGTGATAGTTTAAAGTCCCAGAAACATTTGTAGAATTAGTGTAGGCTATGTACAATGACCTAATGACATAATTATAAACAGTGTTTGGGCTCATTGAGGGGTTCCCACTGGGAGTGGGTGTACTTCAGAGATCAGCTCTTAGCCCACTGCTGTTGATACCGGTGATGGACTACATTAGCAAACAGGCTGGAGAGGACAGATCAACAAAGCTGCTGTATGCAGATGATGTGGCATTATAGGCAGACTCTAAGCAATAATTTTAGAAAGGGTAGAAGAATGGAAAGCAGAATTGAAGACACTCAGGATAAAACTGAGCACAGATAAGAGAGTTCTAGCGTCAGCAACCATGGAAAATCAGAAAAAGCATGAGCACTGGCAAAGAAGGGAAAATAGTGAAGCAGGGTAACAGCTTCAAATCTTTGTGAGATGGTTAAGGAGAAGGAAATATGAATGAAGAGGTCAAAGCTGGAATTAGAGGGGTCGCAGCCAACTTCTACAGAGGATCAGGGGGACTACCAAAGAAGCTGAAAAGTAAGGTGTACAAAACAGTGGTGCAACCTGTTTTGCTGTATGATACAATAAAACTGGCCAGTGAAGGCAGGGCAGTTGGGGAAGATAGAAGTGGTTGAGACAGATGGTAGGATGCACAGTGTGAGACAGGTGATGGAATAATTACATCTGAGCAGAAGCCTAAGT
>NC_056743.1:1540373821-1540571321 GCF_019279795.1 Protopterus annectens | reverse complement strand
TTATGTCTCTGTGTGTCATGATGGAGTGTGCTCAATGTCTACACTGCCATCAGTGCCATCTAATGTGTTGTGTCCCCTATGGCTGATATCCTAGTACCATGTCAGACAGCTATTGTTCGACAAATAGGTGTGTGTTATTATGAGGATATGGGGATAGTCCAGCAACAGCTGTGTGCCACAATGACAGACAGCAATGCAAATGTGCTGTAGGGTATCTTCCCTGTAGATGTCCTACTTCTCCAGTACACAGATATATGCAGAATGTGTACGTGTGCCGGATATATGTGGTCCCTTTGCCAGAAACGTGGATGTCTGGCAAACTGTTGGACAATAATCGTTGCTTGTTCTTAGACTATGGAGAATCTGGCTGTCACATGCCTGCACCCTCAAAAAACAATTTATGTTAGATTAGTATCTGTTACCTTATTCATACCTGTATGTTGTATGATCATTATGTACACTCTGTCACTGAAGTTGGGCCTGTGTCCCCCCACTACTAATGGCTATGATCTGCAGTACAGGGTTGCCAGGCATGGTAGCCATTGCTGTCAAGTGATGAGATACAAATGTCAACAACATAGTAACCTAGCCAGAGTACATCAAGGACAGTCAGGGACAGCAATACGATGTTTGAGCTATTCCTGTGTGACATTCACAGACTGAGAGGAGCTGAATGGCAGTACATCATGTGACATGCCATCTGTGTCCACCATTACTCACTGTCACTATGTCTACCACACAATCCAGTGGCATTCATACAGGAGCTGACCATTGTTGGAGGGAGTGAGAGGGCCACAGGTGTGATCTAAGTCACAGCAGACAGAGTTGAAAGGCATGGCTATAGCTTTTGGACAGCTGACTAACAGCAACATGTCATTCCCAGAGACATACTACAGGCCTACTATTGTAACCTTGTATTCCCCATACCTGCATCCTCCTATCTGCATCCATTTATATGGGGACTTGTATTACATGCCTGGTAGAGTGCTGTAATCCTTTTGTGCAGAAATCCTGAAGAAGACTGATTCTGAAAATGCAGTCTGGCTTGGTAAAGCAAGGTACAGACCTGTTTACCATAGGCAGCTGCTTGTGTTTTGTAGGTAGTCCTTAATAACAGGTGATTGCCTGTTCACCAATTAGTGGCTCAGACTTGCTAATTGCATTCAGAACAGCTGTGTTGCAATTTCATTAGCCAATGACATGACACAACAGTGCAATATTTAAGGTCTTCATGTAGGCCTTGGGCCCTTTCCTAGGTTTTGAGGTGTGGACACTACAGCGTCACAGAGGGTAGGTACAAATACTGTCCACTGTTGGGATTTATGTGGTATGTCCACAGTGTTGAATGTTATGTTTGCACATTGTTAAATGACTTTCTGATTAGGTGGCAGTTCAGTGTTAAACAATGTGGGTTGAGGTCATTAAAGGGGAAGACAGATGTGAGTGTCATACATCATACACATCAGAATATGCATGTGGCTGCAGTAGATGGTGGTCTAGCAGTTGTGCATGTTTGTAGGGGCAGACTGTGACACATGTCCCTGACACCTGACATCTGCCTCCCACCTTCTTGTATGGGTGTAGTGTAGATAACTTGTTCTAGGGGGTTATGAGGTATGGTAGGTATATAGCAGGTGTCTGACCATACTGCTGCATATGTTGCAGGCTGCAGCTGCTGCTTTCTGCCAAGGACTCATACTGGGGAGTATGAACACACATGAGAACAGCAAGCTGTATGTGTCAGTGAGGGAGCAGTGTCAGCTCTGTTGTTACAGCAGAGCCAGGGTCAGGGTACCCATAAGACTCTAGGTGAGGCATGTGCTTAAGGCACATATGTTATGTAACAGTGCCAATTGAAGAGTGTTAGTCGACATATAGGTAGCCTATACATAATTGTGCAGTGTATCCCGACCGACAGGCCTTTGACGTGTTAACATGGGTAGCAGTGAATGCAGTATCAGCAAACTCTTTTGGTTAAAATTGCAGGACTCAGTCATTATTAGTTGTATTCACAAGCATGTAATTGAAGTGCAACACACTGGATTCGAACCCAGGACTGTGGACGACAAAATGTACAGCATACTAGGGATTTCACAGACTAAGCTACTGAGTCAATACTGCAGCAGGTGTATTTACAATATGTATGTGCATGCATACAGTCTGTTACACAGAAGTCACATTGGCATGTGTGTTTAGATGGGTATAACATGTGACACTGGACTGACTGTCATGATTTTCTAATCTCAATCTGCACTGGCTTGTCAGTACTTTAGTGCACAGAAAAGGTTTTGTGACAACTGTACCAAAAGTAGGCAGCACAACTGTAGACATTCTGCCACAGTCTGTGCAGGTGACAGATATACCTGTCATCCCAGACCTCCCATACATCCATCATTATTTATTTGCTGTGTACTGGTTTGGTGTCTGCATCACAGTCCCAAGTACACTGCCAATTTATTCATTATATGTACAAGCAGTGTGTCATTGGCAATCAGGATATGTTTATGGAAACACCTGTTTGACTTCAGAGGTGAGTGGCCTAGTGGCATGATGCACTGTGCAGCAGTTGACAGGGTCCTGAGTTCAAGACTTGGCAGGGGTGATTATTTTGCAGATGTGCCTAACAGTGTCAGAAACAGAGAAGGTGATTAAGGAAGTTTTAAATAGTTTTAAGCAGTTTGGACCAAAGCACCATACTGCTTAGCTCTGCTTAAACCCATGCTAATTTAAAAAAAAAGGGATTATAGGAAAGTGATGAAATGGGGCCAAGCAGGGGGAAAACATACTGAAAGGCATGTAGGGATGTGCAGGATGGGTGTAGGAAAGGACCATAGCTCTATATTTCTTGTACAGCAACAGCTGTGCAGGTTGTAGTGAATTGGTAACTGGAGCTTCACACCCCAGAGAGAGTAGTGAGGATGACATAACTGTGTGGATTAATTCATGTAATGATTGATTGTGTCCAGTCAGGTGCGAAATGGAGAGCTATGTATAGGGCGATATTTTTTGTGGGACAGAAGCCCTTTTTTTTCCAAGTCGAGAGTGGAATGTTGAGGAAGGGATATAGGTACATGTGGGGAGGTATGTTGGGTAGGAGAGATTGCATTTGCAAACAGACAAGACAGACAAGACAGCATACAGGGGTGGTGTGTTACACATGAGGGGAGTAAACTGGATGGGGAGGGTGTTGTGGAATCAGAGAGCCATGTGCCTCCAGATGCAGCAGTGAGACTGAACTCCTCACCCATGAGCAGGCAACACTGCTCCTTCACTGCCTCGAAGGTGGCTGTGCTGGGAGCTGGGTGCCGGGGCCACCTTGCCCCTCCAGGTTGGCCAGTCTGCCCTCAGTTCGGAGCAGATGATACTTGTAGCCACAGTGCATGATCCTGCACACCATTCCTGATAGCTGTTAATAGGTGACAACCCCCCTTCCACGCCCACTCCTGGGGGGGGTGGGAGATGGGCCCTGTCCCTTGAGGTGGTTCCACCCATAGGTGGTGCAGGGCCAGCAGAGGAGGCAGCACCTAGTTGGGTCCCAGTGCCATGGCCAGCTGAGGTAGGGTCGAACTGACCCAGTCGAGCTATGGTGTTGAGGTATTTCAAAGTGTATAGGTTAGTAATGAACAGAACATTTCATTAGTTACAACAGCATGCCAGAACATTGCAAATAACCCAGTAACCTCACATTGCATAGCATATGGAACACAGTAATAAGTGAGATAACATTCAGTATAGTAACAACATGCCGGTAACAGTTACAGCATAAGGCCAACAACATAGGTAATTCAACAAGGTATGTTAATATGCAACCATTGTAATACATAGCAATAATAAAACACAAGGCCCAACATAATGTTTTGGAACAACGGTTGTTAATCAATCATAACCAATGTATAACAATAATAAAGAATGATGAAGATAAGGAGTGGGGGTAGAGAAAAATAGAGTCCATTAATACCTATATAGGCTATATTGTTTGCAATAGTACTCATATATTCTCCATGTTTGCCCTTACTTTATGTATACAAGTATCCTATAGCTTCTGTTGCATGTACAAGCCTCTCACGCTATCTGCATGGGACAGTATGGGCCAAGCTGTAAGACCTACAGGTACACAACTACTGAGGAGTATTACATGTCAAGGGGACATATATGACTACCAAGGTGTACTGTGGACTGATATAGTGTGGCTGTGCTATTCACATAACTCATGTCCACGATAAATCTCTGACTGAGTGATTAGGCAACTGTGATCACAGTCCATGACAGTGTGACACTTGAGAGACATGCATTGTGCACAGTACAGAGAGTTTTGGACTATCATGCCCTTCTTGGCAGGCATGGGACAGACTATCAGCAGACATACAGCCATACCAAGATTATACATTTTATTTATTGTATTAACTTTTATTAGTATTGTATTTGTTGCCTTTATTTTCTGCCATCTTATCATATTGTTGAGCAGACCTGTTGACACTCTGGTACATCTGAACACAGAAATTATTAACCCATTCTAATGGCTACTACAGCCATTTATTTACCTGTAATTCCTATGGGGAGAACATCTGTTAACAATACATAACTGCTTCTATAATATTTAGTAGTACTTGTCACTGATTCAAACCCCATTCTGTGTGTGACAAAATGTACATCTCACCTATCATTTATCAAACTGAGTTACTGAGCCACTGCTGCATATTGATTGACTGATATATGCCTGGTAAGAAAATATGACCTGATAGAGGTAGAGCATTATAAAAGGCTGCAGTGACTCTTGAACACTAGAACACACATGCATGAGATCCATGCACGACAGAAGTTGTAGGTGAACTGTGGATTAATACATGGAATGCAGGTGTAGACAATAAACCCCTACAGGATGGGAATATCTGTGACATGTACAAACCATATCAGAGTGCTGGGTTGGCTACCTGACCCATATACAGTTGCAGATGGTATATTTGCAGTCTACAGTTATTACAGTTTCATACTTGCCTGCAGAAGAGTACCTAAGAGCAGGAATGCATATAGCTGAAATGCAATAGTTAACACAAGACAATCCTGACATACATAATATACCTTGGGCATTCTTATTATACATTCAGATCTTAGTGCAGAACAAATATCATAATGCATTATATGTTATAGTACAGCTCTACATCTACAGTTTAGCAGAACATGTTTTATTAGCTAAACTTCAGTCATTTACTGGTATTGTTTGTGTTTTTACATCACAGCAGATGTAATACTCGATTTCATGACCAACAACCCAAAATACACACATATTGCACAACACATCTTTATTAGGGGTGACTTCATGCAGTGATTGCTATATATTGCCAGTCTTTATTGAAGAACAGTTCATATAATGCAGGTGTTGCAATACAGCTGTAATTCCACACTTAATGCAGTAGAAACATTTATTTCCTTCATAGTATCAGTGCAGTAGAAACTTGATTCCCTTAACATTATTAATGCAGTAGAAACATTGATTTCCTTCACATTATTAATGCAGTTGAAACTTTATTCCCTTAACATTAGTAATGCAGTGGAAGCTTTATTTCCTCAACATTATTAATGCAGTAGAATTTTTTTATTTCCTTAACATTATCAGATTTCATCCTTTCATCTTTATTGAACTGTACCTGGCATTACTCACTTATTTCAGTCCAGGTCTATGACCACATTCATTGCAATACAATCAAAACTGAATATACCTAGTGGCAGTTTATAATCTATTCCTTCTTGTTTATATGTATATAGATTGCAAGTTACATCTGTACTCACCACACATGGCTCAACATGGCCAGGTGCCCTGCATGGGTCTCTAGGTTGTGAGCTCTCTCCTTGTCAACTGTAGGGAGAGACGCACACCATTATGCATATCTGTTTATCACACATTCAGATTAGATATTGGTAAACCAATGCAAACAATGCAAATAGTACTTGCAAACTCATGGGGCATTCCTGTTTCGAGCATTTTGGACCCAGGTAGCAAAGAAATCCCCCTTATGATGCTTCACGTCATCATAATGATGATGCACCTGCTCACCTGTGTGGGGGATACCAATTGCACTGGTGACATTTCATGCCATCTGGTCCCAAGCCACCAACTTGTACTCCAATCCCTGGTACTGGCCCTGCAGCAGCAGACATCATGGTATTTAAAGAGAAGTCCAAGCATGACCCTGGACTCCAAAATGCCCCAAGACTGTGCCCAGAAGCATGCACCCCCTCCAGCTTCTGCCATAGTTCCTGCCAAGTTCAAACTCCAACAGGTTATGGCTGTATTCCCACCTGTTGTACTTAAATAAGGCTGTTTTCCCACTCTTTATTGCCAGTGGGCCATTTTTAAAAATGCAGTGCTTCACTTAGCACTGCACAAACCTGCTGAACTCAACTGAGCAGTGATTAAATTGGCAATGCTAGGTGTTAGGAAAACCAACTGAGTGGGGCTGAACAGTGCTTAAATGGACATTGCTTAGCAGTGCTTCACACTACTTAGCAATGTGTAAACCAGCCAAGCACTGCTAAAACATTCCTGGTTTAAGCTGTGCTTGGTGAGGCTTAGCTGTGCCTATTGGAGCTTAGTTGGGTGCAGCAAATCGGTATTTAAATATTATTTCATAATTGTGTATTGGCAACATAAATGCCTAATAACATGTCTCTCTCTGTACATAGAATATTCAGTCGATGGTTTAAGAATACTTGTCATAATATTTGTATTTTCAACAAAAATTATTAATAATCTGTGTCTGCATACAACATTCAATCATGGATTTAATAGTGCTTCTCACATATGTACATTTCTAAAATAAATTTAATAACCTGCTTGTGTAATTAAACAAAATATTTAAGTGGCATCTGTAATTATTCATGTATTTGCAAAATAACATGCCTGGGTAACAGAACCCTGCTGTCACTCTAACCATTTGGCTATGTGGACATTTGGATTGCTGCTATACTTTTATATATAACTCTCCCCTACATTTAAGCACCATTGAGCACTGTGACATGCCACGCAAACACACTCAGCTATGCTTAAACTTGACCTTTCCATTTATAATTAAATATATCCGGTTTCTATTTTTAGATGTCTAGCACGTGTCCAGTGCTGCATACTGTTTGATTTGATTTACACACACACACACACACACACACACACACACACACACACACACACACACACACAAAACACTTAAAAATGATTGAATTTCACTGTTTTCAGTTGCCTATAGTATTATCCAGTGCTTTGACAGTGCAGGGTGTGTTACTCATCTCCGGACACAGTAACACACTCCCTACACTAATTTCATAACCGTGTTACATGGCTCTCTATCAGTAATGTGCCTTCATTATTATGCAAGGCGCACTGCCACGGGGGTCCCACATACACGGCCATGGTATCATCCATATAGGCCTTACACTAGGCCTACATGGATTTTATTAAATCCCCAGGAAATATTTCCTACCTCATTGACTCAACAATTGTAAAATGATATTTTATCTTTAATAATGCCAATGCAAGTTTCCCAACTAAAATTAATTAAATTCTGCCACCACAACCAAAATATTACATGATAAACTAACAAAACATACCTTTATAATGTTAAGCAATATAGGACAGTGGTAATGCAGAACAAACCCGCATTATTACTGTCCATGCTTTCCTTTCTCCCAAAACCTTTTATAAGCAGTGAAACAAAAAGCATTACAGGAATGTCAGAGTATAAAAAATTCCAAACCAAATAAAAAAAGGAAGAAAGAAAATAAAGAAGGAAAGAAACACCCAGAATTGATATAATGTAATTAGAACATTTTTACTTCAATAAATGATTTTTATAAAAAATATGGTTTAGCACCCTGTCTTCCAACAAAGGTTGATGAAGTATTTATTATAAGAAGAAAGTTTTAAACTCTGTTTTAGTAAAAAATGTTCTTGTATCATTTTATCAGTTTTGGATATTTATCGTACATGCAGTCACACTATTTAATAAACTATAGCTTTGTGTTTGTTCATTTAATTAAGTCTGACTAGTCATGTCCTCAAGCATAATACACCAGGCTTGTCTAGATTCTTCCCAACTAATACAACTGAATAACAAAATTGCAATATTATAAGCAAAACTTACAATTAAATTATAAGTGACAAACATTAAAGATCTACAACAAAACTGGAAGATTCTCAGCAAATCTTTCATTTAAGACACACCATTATCAGACATTAAAGATCATAATCTGCCTTGAGAAACCTAATACTCAACTCTTTTTTTAACTAACAAATGGCCTATAACATCCTTTACAGCCAACAGAAATGCCCTGTTTATAAGTCAGGGCAAACTGATTCATCTCCTAGACATCATTTCACTCCCACAACCAGTATCTACTCATTTCATTTATCACAAACAATAATCAGTGTGACTATTTATACATAGCACTTTCATGTAAATTATGGACCTGCATTCTATCTTGTATAAAATATATACCCTACCTAAAGCACTTCAAAGCTGAAACTCCATTTTAAAGCAGATTCGATATTGTCCTTGTTCTACAGCCTTAACCATTTCAGGTCTAAAATTCTATCACTTATAGCAACAGTCACATTCTCTCAGTTTACCTGTTCTTTCTCTCCTACATTATTACATCTTCTTCTATGCAAAATTTAATTGTCCCCATCTTTTCTGACATTCTCACTTAACCCCAACTTTAAAAGTGCAGCTAACCTACACAATTTATTTTTATATACTTACCTTATCTATCATGTACATGTCAACCTAACATTACCTTTTAATCACTATCCAACATTCATGCAACAAAAACACTAACATACTTTATTGGGTCTATATCACACCAGTGAATGCTAAAATAGCAAAAACTGATATATCAAACTTCAAAGTCCGAAAAGCTGAAAACAGCAAAGGAATGGATCAGCGAATTGCTGTTCTCCACGCTTTGCTGTTTTCTCCACTGTGGTGTGATCTCGGAGTTGGTATATTTAAGTTGGGGGTGTGGAGGGCACATCCCCCACATCGGGGGGTGTGGGGATGAAGCCCCCCACTTAATTTTGACTGTATACTTTTTTTTTTTGGATCAGCGAATGTTTACCCTGGGAAAAAAATTGCTGATCCATTCCTTTGCTGTTTTCAGCCTTCGGACTTTGAAGTTCAGTATAATAGCATTCACTATTTTTAGCATTCTCTGATGTGATATAGACTTACTTTATCTACTTAGAATATATATCTAAAAATTCCATTTTCTGTAGTTTCCCATCACTATCTGGTACCCTATGGCATAATAGAAATGACAAGCTGTGCTAAGGTGTATAAGGATACAGTATAAATGCAGTTTGTATTAATTTTGCATAGATGAAGTACCTCTATGATTGAAATATTGCCAAGATTTTTGGAACTGTATGCCAGCTTTCAGAATGTAGCCTCATTTTTTCTTAACAGTAGACTTCCACCATCCCAAGCATGGCACATTTCTGAATAATATAACTTTTAAGTACTGCTAAAGAAGAAAAACATAAAAGTACTGAAGAATTAGCTAGCAATGATTTATGAAAATGAAATATACCCCATGTTTAATTGCATAAACATAAACCATAATGCATATACTTCATTTTATATTTATAATTTAGCACATATCAGTGCACGAACAATTTTTCAAAAGTATATTCAGTATTATACATTGGAGTATGCCTGAATTCACTCATTCTACAAGGAATATTCATGATGCAATGAACATTGCCTATATTTGCTGCTCTCTTTTTGTCCCCAGAGTAATAATTGCAAATAAGCAAATAAGTAAACACTGAACCATTTCTCTGGTCACCATTGGTTTACTAACACCAGTTTTAACGTACTAAAACATGCTTAATTTGATGTTTCATTTTAATTAATTAATGTAGTCCTATGTCCAAGTTACATACAGCTCTAAAGAGCTTGAATCCCTATCAGTTTTATTTTATTTTATACATGTTTACAGTTTTTTTTTAGATCTGTCTATATATTAATGAATTGAAGTTATTGCATTTTCCATTAATTGTCACAATTTGCATTTCATGTATTTCTTATGCTTTAGTGCCTTGTGGTAATTTTGTTTTGATGAGCCATGTGAAGCCAATAATTTTTTTTCCCCAATATTCACTTTAATACAGTCTTATGATATGCTAAACACTTCCATGCCTGTGGCATTTTCATAGTCTCATGCAGAGATTTTACTATATCTGGCCAATTATAAAGAACAATTTCCTTATGACTAGAAAAGCTATTTGCTGTGTGTAACTAAACAGCTCTGTATTTTCTGCACTTTGTCAGGCATAGTGTTTTCGATCCATGTGTACACAGCAGTTTGTTTATTAATCAATTGAGTTGCCATGGTATAGAGAAGTGCTTAAATGCTTACCAGTTATATTTTTCAAATCTATAGTAATTAAGCGCTCAACTGCTGTGTAGCATACTTCAGTGCTCTGAAAAAATAATCAGTAGTGTGAACAAAGAAACAACTAAATGCGTGCTGCTATATGAAGAAGCCTGAATTTACCATAATAATATTACTGATCTGTTTTTTTTTTTGATAAATTCATGTTTTATTATATTTTTCGTGTAATATGAATGGTAAAAGAGGAGGTTAAGGAATGAAATTAAGAGAGAAAGCAGGTCCTGCCAAATATAACTCTATAGCAGTTTATTAAATAGTAATAATTAATGGCATTTATAATATATTAGTAAGAAAGCTGCTTATAAATCCCTATAATTGACTGCCGCTTATTTACTCAGTCATTCATTATTCCTCCATTACTGACTCCTTACAATTCTTGTTTATAGGTGAGTTGGATCTCATCCCACCATTCAGTGGGCACAAGGCAAAGAAGCTAATTGTGATGGAAGGCTAGTCAATTGCAAGATCTGCACAAACACAGAAACATACACACACACACACACACACACACACACACACACACACACACACACACACACACACACACACACACACACACACACACACACACACACACACACACACACACACACACACACACATACCACTCCCACACTGTAAAGACACCAAACAGAAATACAGAGTATCATAAATTCTAAATTCACCTATTATAAATATATAGTATGAATATAAGTGTGTTAGACATTAACCTATGTTATTAATAGGACATCATAGGAATTTAGTACTTCAGATAATAAATCAAGTTATGTGGGATACATCATAAAGTTGTATATACTGACACAAAATAAGTTTTAAATCTTAACTAACATCTCTTACTGTGATTATAACTATTAGCAAACCATAAAGATAGAAAGCTAGATGGACAGGTAGGCAGAAAGATGCATAGATAGCATACATATATACATACATACATACATGCATAATTCCTAATATTGTAATCTGAAGAAATATTAACAATCTTTAAAAAAGTCATGATGTGTTAATTCTCTATAGATTGTCATTGATCCACAAATGCCTAAACTTGAGTTCATTCAATTCATGGGTCTGTGTAAGCTTATTGAGATTTATATATAGGTTCATAGGTTCATAGGTAGGTACTAGGCTATCTGCCCGAAGGCATTTATAAGCCTAGCTGGAATGTGTTGGCTTTTGCCACCCCCTTAGATTTGTTCTGAGTGCCTCTGTCCAGCACAGCCATTGAAGTGACCCCTGGTCATAAACAGATGGGAGAATATTTGATATTTATCCCTCTATATAAATCCTAGTGGTGAGATATTCAAGCTCAAGAGAAATTTATGCAATAACACACCACTAACTACAATTTTATTCTTCAAAAGGGTTCCTGAATTTGCTACCAAGGTATAATGCACAAGATAAGAGAAGAAACTGGATTATTTAAACATAATTCAGGTAATTATGTTGAAACTATTTATTTCAGTAAGTATAACGTATGTCTTGGGACAGTTTGGTTACTGTAGTCATTAGTTATAAATGTCTGCATTGTACTGATTCTTCATTTAAGATGAATGCTTAAAATTAGTGACTATCAATGCAACCAGGTAAAGAAAGGTATTGGAGGTTTAAGTATAATAACACTGCTAATTTGGCACATTGCTCTTAGTCTGACGTTTGATAACTTTTATTAGTAGTCATCTGTAAAATGCTATGTCCCATTCCCTAATGTTTACTCAATATATACATCATAAGTTGGTAACGAAGTAGATTTTTAACTGATTTGTTATAGAATAATAACTTTTAATAATTATCAGGCATTGTAATTATCTCAGATAGAGGTACATTTCATGGAACAGATGCACCAGAAAAGAATGATCACATACTAATGAAAGAAACTGCACTTTCAAACAGATTAATAAAACTGTTGTTTAATATCCTATGGGTGCAGCACTAAATACAGGACAACATTTCTGTTCTCAAACTACAGAAGAGCACACATTGTATTTGCAGTACTGTCCCAGCACATTTTTTTATAGAGAACACGTTAGCTGGTTGAAAACGTACCATGTGCTACGCAGTTGCCCAAAGGGAACAGAATTGTAGAACAAGGGAAGATTAAAACATGTTTCATGTTCTTCTTATAGCACCATATTTTAGTCATTTTAATTGGTGAGATGAGTGTAACAGAAGTTAATATTCAATATTCAGTGAATTTAGATAGCTTGAGATGATAAATTATACTACATGTTTTTATAAGACCACATTTACTGAAGTAGATACATTCTATTTCTCTCATGTTTAAGCATTGCTGTGCAGTATTCAAAATATGCTGAATTATTAAGGCACTATATATTAATTTCTGACTGGTTTTATTAGTAAGATCCATTTTCAAGAATATGGATTTAAAAGGTAACATTTCATTTATATTCAAATCCAGAAACCTATTTCCAGCTCTTTAGCTGAATTTACTGTAGTAGTTACTATTAGCAGTGGCTTTAGCAAATACAAAAAAGTGTTCAATCAACATTCATAATATACTAGTTTATGATTTATAAGATTTCATTGTGATTACCTGCAAATCTCTGTTTAAGAGCATTTTTGACTTATTGTATTTTTGTTCAAATTAAATTATGCTTGACTTTGACTGTTCTTAAGCTTTATGGACTCAGTACTTGCCACAACAACATAAGATTCTCCAGCTTACCACAATAATTGGATCAGGATTTTCAGAATGTAATAAAATAGAGTCTATGCCACTCTTCCAGTATCAATATAATTTAATAAATGAATGAAATGATAAACGGGTTATCTGTCAATACTATGAGACACACTAATACAAGTCTTTATACTTATAAAAATAAACTGAGATTTAAAAAGGAAAGCAAGGTCTTGTAAATGATGTTACACATTTCAAACATTTTTGCAGTAGGATGATGGCTGTCTGTTCCCCACATCATAAAAGCTATGCCACCAATATCCCTGATACTTATATCATCGTACTCTGTGATCATTGTGCCTTGGTCAACAGGAAATATTCCAAGATGCAACAGCCTCATATGTTGTATACATTCCCATCTGTTACACTTCTTTGGTTACAGTCATGATTCTTATGCTTTCAAGAGGCACCTAAACAAATAAATATATTTACGTGTGTGCATACATTCACATTTGGATATACTACATCTGTCTGACAGACTTAAGCTAGAAATAAATTCACTCATACAGTCTAGTAAGAAACCTGCTAATTCAGGTACATTGGTACTCTAAACACATGAGCTAGAGATAAATGAGGTTTTGTGCAAACCAGAATCTAATGCATAAGAATGTGTGTGTGTGTGTGTGTGTGTGTGTGTGTGTGTGTGTGTGTGTGTGTGTGTGTGTGTGGGTAACCTTTCATATTTTCTCACTCCAAGATCACATCAACTTATAGAAAGTGAGAGCATGCATTCAGGAAAAAAATAGAGGTGCTCTTTTACTGGTAAGCTACATTCATGAAGTGTGTGTATAACTGATCTATCTTAAGTCCATATACATCACTACAAATGGTATTGAGCCAATTGAGATGATTAAAGTGAAAGTAAATTGAAAGCTTAGCTTGAGCTAAGAATAATAAATAATTCCATTTTGAGTAACAAAAGGTAAATCTAACTATGTAGTCTTTACAGTTATAAACATTCTAATGTACAGACCTAAAAGATTTTCATAGAGACAACCAAGTAGTAAAAACAGACAAGGTAATTTGCCCTTTTCCTCCAAATTAATGACTTTAAATTATTCTCATTCTTTATTTTTTTTATTTGAATGAGACTTGACATTCTTTAGTGGTTTCATAATATGTATTTTAAATTATTGAAAAGTTCTGACAATGGTAGGTTAAGTGAAGAAGCAACTCAGAAGAGCATCATTACCTTGTGTAGGATGTCAGTTATCATTTATGATACTTAGTATTTTTGTCATCTGTTATTTATGCGATCAGAAGAGTAATCAGAGATGTGGGAAATGTTGTGTCATCACATACCACCAATATTTGTTCTCTCTAACTGTAAAGCAGTAAATATCAAGGCAAAAGAAGGGGAAATAATCTATGAACAGCAGAAAGTCTGATAAAAGGTGTTATCAAAGTCTGAGCCAGAAGACGAGTTTCTGGAAAGAATAAGCAACCTTTGATAGTTACTAACAACTTTGGGTTCTGAAGTTAAAGATGTAAAATACTGATGGATGAGGTGCAGTCAGCCATTTTAGATATGGAAGACTGCATGATTTTCTCTTAAAAATGTACAAGCCAGAGGCAGAAATGATAATACATGATCATATCACTGAATATTTGGAGGAATACTCCTGTTCACAAAACCATGGTTAGCTGTATGCCATACTGATGAAGCTGAGCATTAGGATTTCTCCTATACTTAAAATTACTAGATCTGTGTATGATACCCTGATCTACTGGCCACTGATTTAAATATACTGGATATCAGTCAGTATTGATGCTCACATTTAGGGAGTTAAGTTATCATCATGTTTGCATTTGCAAACACCTGATTATTGGTGTGTTGTAAAAGTCATCATACTCTATGCCATGTTCTCTGATGAAAATCAAGTCATGTCTATGTTCCCCATGATTCAATAAGATCTGTGTTGACTTCATGTAGAGCCTACATGGAATGTATCCATGTACACGGCCATGGTTCCTTCTCAGCAGCTTACCATAATTATATTAATTATGGTGTGCTGCCATGGGAGATCATAGTAACATGGATATTGAATCCATGTAAGCAACACTTTACAGGCAGTCCCTTAACTGTGGACTGTCCAGAAAAATAAGCACATCAAAATACCTCCTGCCAGAAAACCTGGACCGAAAGGTGTAAAACAGATTTAACTTCTTTAAATTGCAGTTTAATTTCTTTTGTTTTTTACATTTATGTGCTTGTTTGTGTGGTGCGGCACATTGCTTAGCTATCTTTAGCTACACTAATAGATACAGTAGACATCTTCTCAGCTCAGCTGTGCTAGTTTGCTCGGTGCTAAGTGATGCAGCACTTTTTTGAATGTTGTCTAATGATGTGTAAGGGCAGGAAAACAGCCTATATTAAGCCCAATAAGCAGGAATACAACAGAATCCATTGGAGTTCTTCCTCTGATGGGTGCTATGGCTGGTGTTGGTGAATGTGCATGCTTTTGGGTTCAGTGTTGGGGCATTCTGGAGTCCAGGGACAAGGTTGGACTCCTCATTGAAAACAATGACAACTGGCTGCTGCAGGGGGGTTTCCAGGGCTCAGAGTATAAAGCAGAGGCCTGGGATTGACTGGCCAGAGAGCTTATCTGTGCTACTGATATCCCCCACACAGATGAGCAGTGTCATCACCACCATGGTGACCTGAAACAATGAAAGGGTGATATGTAAGTATTTTTACCTCTGTTTCACCAATATCTAATCTGAATGTCTGCAAAACTGGTATTCATAATGGTGTGCTTCTCTCCCAACAGCTGCAGAAGAGAGGGCTAATGATGTCAGGTCACACACCAGGTGCCTACCCATGTTGGGCCATGAGTGTGGTGAGTACGGATGTATTATGCTAACTGTAGTGAAATAAGCAAGAAAGGGTAAAGCATTAACTGCATGAAAGTATATACAATAATGTCTGTAGTGCAATAAATGTGGAATTAGAGACATATTGCAAGAAGTGAATAATGCCACCTGTAGTGCAATAAAAACATGAAACAATACCAGTAACTGCATTAAAGTATATACAATAAAGTCTGTAGTGCAATAAATGTGGAATTAGAGTTATATTGCAAGAAGTGAATAATGCCAACTGCAGTGCAATAAAAACATAAAACAATGCCAATAGCATCAAGGAAAATGGTGTACATCAGGATTGTGTTGTTGTGACCACTGCAGTAGAGCTGTATGCATTCAGGCTGTAAGGTGAGGTGCTGCAGTCAAGTATAACACTGTAATAGCTATAGAATGCAAATTAATGGCTGCCAATTGTATTGTTTAACTCATACAGCACCGTTCAAGGCTGTCTCTAGGCCAGTATTGTTCACACAATGCTGTGTTATCCACAAACATCAGGTAAGCAAGGTATACAGGTGAGTGCAGCATCACTAAGCTAAGCTAAATGGCACCATATTGATATATGTGTGTGAAATATTAATCATGTTCAAAAAGTACACCTGCATCCTATTTCGTACCGAGGCCCATCACACCTGCGAACCAGCGCATCAATCCGTTAAGCCACATAGCTGTTAATTAACACAGGTGTTTTAAGCAAAACATAATACTTGCCATTTTCCTATCATTAAACATGTTTAAGTAATGCTCTGCATCTTGGCACATTGCGCAAATTTGATAAAAGAGCAATAGAAAAATGGGAATGTAACTTGGACTCTGGTGTAGGAATTCATCATTATAAAGCATGATACATAATAATTGATGCAAGTGAGGTTTCTAACAGCAGCTAACTGCAATTATAGCTGCAACATTAAAAAATATACTTGCTAAAACTCTGATGGAAAAATAGGTGTTTAACTGGGACTCTGGTGGAGAAATACATCCCTATGAAGCCATGCACATAATAATTGATGTAAATGAGGTATGTAACAGCATGTATGTGTGCAATTATATATGGAAAATACTCCTGCTGTCATAATAACTTAGTAGCTCAGTGTGTTAAATGTGTGAAACATTAATTTTTGGTCCTCGTTGTCCTGGGTTTAAATCCAGTGGTGTCTAGCATTTAAAATACTTGTATGTCTACATCACCATTATAAATTCTGATATGTATGACTGTCTCATTACCTATTTATCCACCCAAAGCAGTACAGATGGAATGTCTGCTTTTCAGTGATAGAAGTCAAAGGCTTACAGATATTAACACAGTTGACTTATTCCCATTACAACACTAGAAAGTCCATACAGTGTCAGGTCATGCATTATTATGCATTCACTGAGGATTTTGAGGTATGTATTCCAAATGAGGTCTAGTAATATCAGATAGCAGCACACAGTAAGTTGCTACTGATATTACAGATAAGCACAACTTACATGCACATAATGAGGTTGTGCTAAAAGCAAGGGTTGCCAGCACACATGTTCCAGATGACTACCATAACATAACACAACCATGTTGCTTTTTACTTTGTTAATGATACCTTTGGTTGCCATTCTTACCTTAAACACATACCTCATTTTCCTGTGGGATGGATTCCCTCAATCATGCTCTGGCTGTACACCAAGGCTGCCACAGGTCACACTGTTACTCACAAGTGTTGTTGTCCTCAACATTCTGCAGCCTCTCTGACTATGCATATTACCTGCAGCAGAATCTGCAGCCTGTAGGACACAAATCTGTATGTAATAAGTATCTACTTAGTATCTTTACCCCAGTACTTTCCACCCCAACATATGAGAAGGGGTATGGATTCTACATAGTTACATGGGATTGCCTGAATATATTGCAAATCAGTTGTGTATGCTGCAATTAGCATTCCTGAACCACAGATTGATTCAGAGGCAATCATCTGCTATTGAGAACTATCTTAAAAAGGGAAACTCGTAACTAGGGGAACCATTGTGTATGAGAGTTACTTTCTATGGTGAACTCATCGGCACAACACTTATATCTGTATCTTTCAACAGAGGAGTATTGTACTCCATCAGGTATGTAAACATTTTGTTTCCAGCATGATGCATATGTTTGAATATACTTAGGGGGAATGGGGATTACATCAGTAAGCCTTTCTTAGATCTGTACAGATAACATGCCTTTGATCTAAAGCTGTGTAACACCTACATAGGATCTAGACTACAGCAAGGCTATAATGCTTCCTGTTACTAGGAACACAGGTCTCCTGGATACTTCCTTTGCTAGTAATTGCAATACTATACAAATATTTGTTTGGCATTGTATTTTATACATATGTTATGGGGGAGGTGGTTTCCTGGACTCTTATGTTTGGTGTGAGTATCGGTCAAGGCTCGAACAGATGTAGGTCACTATTGCTACTATCCTAGTTGGTTCCATACCCTTTGTATGTTATGCACACTGTTGCATATGAGATGTGTAATCAAGCAGGGAATACTGATAGCCTTCCTTTATTGCCATATCTGTACATACTGTACACCCATGAATGTGATCCTGACATGTGTTCTCATTTTTTTGTATTTCAGGCAATATCATGCATGCCAGTCTCTGCCCACCTTTCACTGAGGCTGAAAATTACCTCATAATTCAGGTATTAGGACAACACTACCAAGTCCTGCTGTCCAGAGGGAGAGCAAATAGGCAAGAGCGACAAGCCTTGTGAGACAAACTTGTCCCTAACATAAATGCTGTGGGTGACCAGAATCGCACATATGAGCAGGTGTGATACCATACCACAGGCATGATCCATTCTGCATGCAGATGGGCAGTGGATGTGCCCAGGGATCGACAGGTCACCGGTGGTGGGCCTGTAGTGGAACAACCTCTGTCAGCTACTGAGGAATTCCTGGTGAACCTTGCAACACAGGACAGCTGCCAGGCATTCATCACACAATATGTCCCAGATGTGGGTGCCACTGTTTCCACACAAGAGGACCATCCAGGTATGCTTATTTGAATCAGCACTGGAATACTGTAGCACTTAGCATGTCAGGATGTTCACAGTTTTACATGATGTCAGGTGTTTTATGGGATGGGGGAAGAAGGTTAGCTGCAGTCTTAAGCTCATGCAGAGATTGTGACACACATACCTGTTAACATAGCAGCTACTGTAAATGGGAGATATTTGAACATAGTACCAATGTTATACTGTAACTTGTGGTACTGTTTACATTACCTCTCCCTCATATGTTTTTCAGGACTGTCAGGAATAGAAAGAGGCCATGCTCCTGCTGCTAGTAAGCAAAAAATATTTTTGTCAGAGATATAGATTTACTTCAAAGTATT
This sequence comes from Protopterus annectens, assembly GCF_019279795.1. Classification (NCBI taxonomy): domain Eukaryota; kingdom Metazoa; phylum Chordata; order Ceratodontiformes; family Protopteridae; genus Protopterus; species Protopterus annectens. The sequence continues at coordinate 1,540,551,966 of NC_056743.1, read as the reverse complement.
AGCTAAACTGTCATCCCAGGCCTGCTGGCTGGATTGATGTATTGTCTGAATGGCTGACAAATGTATAGATATGTTCTGACTAAACACACTTTTGGGTCATACCAGTGCCTTGTAGGTGTGACCACAGTGATTGATATCACAGTATTGTCAGGAGTTTTCAGATGGGCATACCAGTAAACTGGACAGAGTTCTGCAGGATGTCAACAGTTTACATAATTTATATTTTGCTCATGAGAGTCTAGTTTAAAGATCTGTTATTTTCAAATACTTACAGATTTGGGTTACAAAATGATGTCCTCATGTCCTGCTATATCAGATTGTGGGTTATACGAGAGTGTAATAGTGACAGCAGTGTATACAGCTTAACATATATTGCAATATAGTTCTGCAGAGCAATGTAGTGCAGGTATTAATGTGGTGCTTTTCTCTTTATATCACAGGTGACTTGGGAAGTTGGTCTTTGTTCCCTTCACAACCTGATGTCAGTGTCTCTTCAGACTCTGATGATGATGGTGGCCAAAGTGAAGCACATCTGGGGGTTGCAGGGGCTGAATCTGTCATAGAGGTTTACATCCCTCATCCTCCCTTATTATCACCATACACAGTAAATATGCCTACACATACCCATTCCCCTGAGACCACAGATATAGGACAGTTGGAGGGTGGCGACATTGAACAGGGAAGTGTGGCTACTGGGGCTGCAGTGAGTATCAGCACTGGCCACATTCAAGCAGCTGATGAGGTTCCACACAGGCGGGTTGATAAGGGTGCTCATGGGTGGCCTACTGGCCCTTCACCACCTGTTGCAGATGTCTCATCAAGTGTCACTTGGCATATGTTTAGGGTCATTATGGAGGCACAGACATGTTTCAAAAAGAACTCCAGATGAATGTTCAGGAATATGGATGCAGCACAGTCTGAAATCTGTGACTGCCTCCACTGCATTCCTGATACCATGGATCAGTTGACTGATGCAATGTAATATCTGTCTTGGAATGCACATTGTCTTTGATGGAATGTCTGGTTGGAGTTGAGCATCAGACTCATGGACATAGGTCAGCAACTACATCTACTGAGAGTCTACATGGCCATGCACAATCATGTTCCTGTAGTGGCAGTACATCCAACACTCCAGAGGGGAGTCTGCTGTCCACACCAAGACATCGCAGGCCATGGGCTGATGGCCCTGGGCATTCCCATGGAGGATATGGTCCCAGCAGAGAGCAGTCACCCACAGGTAGTAGCCCAGCATCTGACCTTGGGCATGGAAGTGCCAATTCAACTCCTGGTAGAGCCAGTTCTCAGGTTTGGAGGTGGAGATGATGAACTGCTAGCTCTATCATGCACGGCTCAGAGCTGTCCAACCTACAGACGTGTAGGGCTAGCACTGAACTTGGCTGTGTTCACACAGACACCCATATACCACCATCACAACAGGTCACCTACAGACACACATGCCACATCTACATGGTCCATATTACCTGCTTCCCTTACTGACTAACATGCTTTGCAACCTATTAGGTCACCTTAGGCCTCCTGCACCTCCATACATTACCCTGTGTAAGTGATGATACATGTGCCACATCCCTGTCATCCTTCTCATCAATGCAGAGAAATGAAGTGATGTGTCTGATGCACAAGGTGACTATCTAACTTAATATGTATTTTTTTCATCCATTGTTGCCTTTGTCATGCCACTTATACTGGTCATTTACAGATATTGTAAGCTGCCATTTGTAGTGAGTAAACCACATTATTTTATATTATATTGGATGTTGATGTAATGGCTATGTAGTCACACAATAAAAGGTGTCTAATGAAACTGACTACATTTCACTTTCAGGACTGTGTAGGGCACACCTATGGGTGCATATCTACAATAAACACATCAATGTCAGAGCACAGAAGAAAAAATGTCATCAGAAAGGTAAAACAGTACAGGTGCCTGCTCCATAGGTTCATATGTGCATAATAGGATAATAAAAATAAGGGATTCTGTCAGCCTATGTATGAATCCCTAAACTCTGACAAGGTATGACACCCTTGATAAATGTAAGCAGGGTTTTAGGAACTGAGACATGTACTAGCCAGGGTGTGTGAGATGAACCACCTACAGTGTCCCAATGTCCATTAGAGACATTTGTCCTAAAGCAGTTATCATTGCTGTGTTCCCATCCTATCATGTAACTTGTACATGACTTGTGGTAGGCCAGAACTCTGCTTCACATAGATGGGGAACCTGTTACATATTGGGTGTAGTCTTTATGCTACATACCTGTCTCTCGAGCATGTCCTGTTTATACCACAGTCAACGTGTATCTGTGTATGATATGTAATTCTCATTCTACTCATTTTTTGGATATGCAGGAGGTACACATTGGGGTCTGACACCTCCCTGCATGGCAGGCATACACCTCCCCTCCAAAGCATTTAGGAGAGGATACACAGTTATGGCCCTGATGCAGTCTGCATAGGACATGTTATGTACACTGTGTATTGGTTTACTGTGGAACTTCTCTGGAAGTTACAGTTGGCAGATATGCCTGGCTAGTTACATACCAAAGGTGGCATTGCACTCAGTGATAGGTGTGATGACTGCTGAACATAGTGGAACAATGACTTTCGTGGATTTACATGCCATAGCTTTGTTTATAAGTTGTGCAACATAGAATGATGCCCAGATATTATTGACCTGTGACAGTCAAAGGCGAGATCACTATCTATGTGTCCATAAGTCCCTGACTACTGGGTCAACTGTTGTAAGTGTGCAGTCAGTATGATAGCTACCAGGGGTGGATGACTTCCCAAGGGATAGTATTCTGAATTATTTGGCATTTAGTGTTAGTCCATGGCTCTGACAACAACTGAATGTCTGTGTCAGCCATCCTGGATAAGTGATGAGTCAGTGTGGGATTCAATAGAAGCTCCTAATTTGCAATCATCTGCCTCAGTCAGAGGCCAATGACAGTGGCCATGACTGCAGCTAGAAGGAGCAGGCTTAGTTGTGATTTGTGAGGGACTCCACTGGTGACTGGCCACATTGTAGCGGTGGACTTCCGAATGCTATTCTCCTGCATAATGTCTTTTAGCCACTTGGTTATCCAGTGGCTGACATACAAGTTTGAAACTAACCTCTACAGTTTGCCAACAATGCCTGATGGCCAAATAGTGACAAATGCCTTGTCAGGACATGGTAGATGGAGTAAATCATTTTCCCCTCATCCATTGCTTTGTTTGCCACTCAGTGAGGTCCCCCAGGTAGGGTTGGCATGATCTGCCCTTGACAAAACCAAGCTAGGTTTGGTCCAGTGTCTATAGGTGTACTACATCTTTAATGATCATTTGCATGATAATTCTTTTCATGGCTTTAAATATCAGACCACTGAGACTTCTTGGGACAGTGCTTGTCACTGCATGCTGCTTGTCCTGTGTGCAACTTGGTATTACAATTAATTCCATCATGGTTTACAAGAAAATTGTCACCCGAGCTGTCTGAGTCTGTACAAAGCACAGGCAAACACTGGAAGGGAAACTAATACAAACATTATGTGAAGGTAAAGATGGAGTATTTACAAAGTTTTACTGCAGTTATACACTAATCAAGCAATGCATACTGAAAATAAACAATTACCTTGTGAAGAATGCTGAAAAGAGTAGAGTGCCATGAATTGCTGGTGCCTGGTTACTGCTACTGCTGGTCTGACCAAAGCCACACTCTGCTGGGATACAAAGCTCCTATTATTTTGCTCTCACCAGAAGCCAAATGTTACTACCAGACTCAAGATGAGAAGCAGGCCACAGCCTGTTTGTTGAGCCACACAGTTGTCCCATATGATGCAAGGTTCTGTAGGTTTGACATACCCTTTTCTAGGTAGATGCCCTGATTGGCAACCAGAGCAATCATTTGACTTTTGCATGTACTATACCTTGTGTTCTGAGCCTTGTAGGATTTGACTAGGCTACTGATGTCATGGTGATTAGGAGCACAGCTGCTGCGTCACAATACACTGTTCAATGTTTGGTGACAAAGATGCCCAAGGTTGCTCTAGCAAGCTCCACAGTGGCAGTGATTTATGTTAGTTGACAATTTTACAGCAACTCATGCAGCCCACCCTTCAACAGTGTAATGGTGGACATCTGTGTGACATGGATGTGAAGCCTACCCAGAGGAGTGGTCACATGTGGCTAATGTGGGTCTCCATGTCCTAGGTATGCCATACTGTACATTTATGTTGCCAGAACACAATTATGTTTTCCTACATCATTTCACACAACATTCATTTGCTGTCTGGTTGTTTGACAGCCATTGTAGCCTTGCAAGGCCAAAGTAATGGCTGCAAAGTTAAACAAATTTTCTGTGCATGCATGGACATCCACATCTTCACTGCAAGGAATGCCTGTAGACAGTGTGTTTGAGGCTGTCAACCACAAGGGTGTAGCAGCATGACCCTAACTTTGCTGGAGTTGTACATTGTCACATTTTAGGTATGCTAATGTGACCCTGCCTAATAACAGTGTCATGGTTAATGCAAGTGCCACATGCCTGGCAAAGCATCACACTTGATCAAACATGTTATGGCACACTGTGAGGTATTGTTTTACCTTAGGATGAAAACATAAAGGTGATAATATGTTAAATGTAAGCATCTGTCAGGCCACTGTCTAACCATGGCCTGTAGTGATGTAAACAAAAGCAAGAATCTATTGCTAATGTCATTATCATTGACTGCTAACAAGATGTGTAAAGTGTTCCCAAATCTTTAGTCCTACTCAACACAAACACAATGTATGAGAGATGTGAGTATATTAAAAACCTTCCATCCATGCTCTTTGACACACCAGTCAGTACATATGACAATGCGTGGGTTGCCAACATGCACACCTTACCTACTACCCCACCCACAGCCTTGTCACACATATCTACATGTGCAATGGTCCTTACCAGACACATAAGTAAAAAACAAACACCTCAGAAACTCAAACGTAAGCCTGATACACATAATCATACCTCTGTAAAACAGAGTACACATAATATCTCATACACTACTGTATCACCAGTCACACACCTAAGGCAAAACACAAAATCAAACCTATTACTCATAAGTGATTACATAATGAGACACAATGATATGCCTCTCACAAGCTACATAAGGGAAAGGCCATGGTTAGCTTTCTGTGACGTGCCAGGATACGCCATATCAAACATGCACTCAAGTCTGTCAACATCATGTACTATTATGACTATGTCATAGCTCCTGTTGGTGTGTATGACTTGAGACATAACCTCTCTGGACTGCAGAGACATGACTGAGATTACAGACTATGTGTCTGAGGCAGGTATGCCCTTGGCCTTGAGCTGCATTTTACCATCACCTAGGATGATGGTTCTTACAAATGAAAAATTATTGAATTCAATAACTGCTGTAATGTATGGTGTCATTGTAAGGGGATCCACTAGCTGACAGCCTGGGATGACAGGCTCAGCAGACATCAATGGTTTGCCAGAGATGATCTTCATCTGTCACCCCTAGGATTTTGGCTACTGGCCATGACTGTTGCCATCCTCATAGTGCGCCTATTAGGTAGTGCCTCAAGGGAAAATTTTCCATTGAGAAAATGCCATCTGCAAACACACCAGTGTTATGCTGCTAAATGCTAGGAATGCCACCACTAAACTCTACTCATTGGAAGCTGTCCCCACCTTTGAAGATGCAAACATTTGTGCAGCCACAGACACCTGGGTCAAGACTGTGGAGAGCACCACAGCCATACCAGGCTACACCTCCTTCCACAAGTTCCGACCTCAAACTTAAAGTATGCAAAGTAATGGAGGTGGTGTATACATATTCATTAAGGATAGATACACATCTGGATCGGTTAGACAGTATGATTCCCTGAATAAACTGCAAGTGTTACTGACTGCATGTATGGCACCTAATCAAGCCATTGCCAGCTACAGGAGCAACTCCATTACTCAGCACACCCACTGTGCTTACATGGATCTACTGAGTTTATCAAGATACATCAAAACAAGATGGTTTTGGTTGGCTTTAACTACCACCAACAGGTTAGATTACTCGTGCTTAAACTCACTTGCCCAGAGGTTAGTCAACTTCCTTAACTACAATGCCCCGGACCAGTGGGTTGACATCCACACAAGGGGAGCCAACATACTGGATCAGGTGTTTACCAATATGGGTGACCACTGTAAAACATCCACTGTGAGGTACTCCCTTGTGAGATCTGACCATGTATTGGTCTCACTCAAAGTAAGTATCTCACCTGACACCCCCCTTCCAGCAGTTTAAGTAATAAAGTTCTACAAAGCAGATTATAAACTCTTGTGGGAGGGTATAAATTTCATGACTGCACCACCACCCTCAGATGGAACAGACAACTATGCCAAGCTCTGCACCAGTGCTTTATACACACACATGTACACCTGCACTGACTCACCTGTACCTAACAGGAGCAAAACAAGCTCTTCATGGCACAGCAAACCTGCCTGGTGAACAAATGCCATTAGCAGGTTTTACAATAAGAGGCAGACATTGGTATTTCACATTAGGAGTGAGGGAGCCTCCCACTAAAATGGAAGCACTCCCTCCTCAGCTTAAACAAGCAAATAAGTGTTGCTTTGAAGTCCTGCAGAATAAAGTATGGAACAAAATTAGCCTCCCCCACAAAGGACAACCACAAGACATTGTGCAGTTATATGTGTAACTTAAAAGGAAAGGCCCACATTGTTGCCAAACTTGTACTTAATGACACCACATATAATGAGGCTGTAGAGATAGCTAACCTGTTGGCCAACAGGTTCTGTGACAACTTCAATCTACTGTCCCCCACCACACATACACCATGACATCCATACAACCTCTCCCATACCTTGTATCTCTAAAGACCAGATAGTAAATGACCTCTCTAGGGTAACAAACACAGCATCTATTGCACCTACTAACATCCCAGACTGCGTTCCTACATGCTATCCAACACGTATTAGTAACAACATGGAAATTCTTTTCAATCATAGTGCAACCACTACCTATGTTCCAGCTGACTGGAAAATGACCAGTATTATCCCCTTGCTCAGAGGTGGTGAATCCACTGACCACAGGAACTATAGACCTATTAGCCTGACTAGCCATATCTGTAAGGCCACGGGGCAAATAATCGGGTCTATATTACCATGTCGAAAAACATGTTCACTGAACACATTTTAATCAACATGGAAATATCAGCCTGTTAAAATCCCAAACATCCACTTCAGCAAATTTTTTCCCAGGGCAAAAAAATAATTCGGCCATCATTGGTATTTGCCCTTTTACCCACTGTAGTGTTATCTTGGAGTTGGTATATTTAGTTACGGCAGGTGTGGGGGCAAAGTTACCCCCCTTTATAGGGTTTGAAAGTGTGTTTTTTGTGTATGGCTGAATGATATTTTTTGCCTGGGAAAACAATTCGCTGATCCGGCTGTTCAGGATTTTAACAGGTCGATATTTCTGTGTAAATTAAAACGTGTTCACCGAACATGTCTTTCGACATGGCAATATAGACCCAAATAATCATGTATCTTATCAACAAAGATATAGGTAATCTCAAAACACTTGACCCTACACTGTTTGAATCTGTGTAAAGGAGATCATGCCTGTGAAACCTGGTGGATATCTATGAGGTAGTCACCAATGACCTGGATGAGGAGATATCTTTGAATATAACCAACTGTACTTGGACCAGCCTTTGACACTATCCCCCACTCAGGCATCATTTACAAACCCACCCAGCTAGCCATCAACAGTAATATTATTAGAGGGGTCATTAATTGGCTTGCTGATAGCATGCATATAGTCAGAGTAGGGGTATCCACCTAGCAGACCTATAACCAGTGGTGTTCCACAGGGTTCAGTCCTGTGTCTTCTAATGTTTGGAATCCATTTATCCAATATGCAAACACAAAGAGAATGTCTGTGGCTGACAAGGTTTGCTGATGACAGCAAACTGAGAGCAGTCATAGATTCTCCAAATTATGTGAACATCCTACAAGAGGATCAAACATGACTAAATGATTGTTGCCAGAATCATGGCCTCAAACTCCATGCAAATATATGTAGTATCATTCCTTTTGGTACCAGAAGTGTTCCTACTAAGTAGGACATCAATAGCAACACCTTAAGTACATACACAGGGGTGAGAGATCTGAGAAAACAGACTTGGGCACACAGGTTTACACCTACCTTACCATAGATCACCATGTCTCCATAGAGGTAAGAAGGGCATTATATCTTGCTCATGTCATAACTGATATAAAGTAGTTACAACCTCTGTGTACTCTTCCCTCTTCAGGCCAATATTTGAGTGCAATGGCCATTTTGTTATGTATGTTTCCAAGCTTCAGTGACAGTTGCATAGACCACAGAGCTTCCTTACATGGGAAAGTCAAGTCTTCAGCATCTCTCCTATGGTGATCATCTGAAATCATTGTCATACAGACTACTCAGAGGTGATCTCTGCCTTTTATAAGAGGCAATCTGTGACTCTGCTTTATTGGAAATGCTGCAGATCCATAAGTCAAATGACACATGGATTACTTGCTGTGAGGACCTTAACCTGATATGTGACATCAGTACAATATGCTGGAGGGAGAGATATTTCTACCAGAGTTTAACAAACCTTTGCAACAGACTTCCAATTAATGTCAAACAGAGCACCTCACTGGCCCTCTTCAGATGCATTCTGTACAACTGTATGTATGACCATAATGTCACCACAGGGGTTCTGCCTGTGTCCATCTTGGACAGGAGCAATACATGCTGATCGTGTAAATAAGGGTAAGAAGTTGGCTAGGATTGTAAGAGACCTAGGGCCAATTAGCCAAGTAAATTCCAATGATCCTATGATCCCATAGGCTGATGTAAAATGCTCTGGCAAACATCCACACACACCAACTTGGCTACAGTGAGACTAGCACGACTACCAATTAATGTTTACAGAACACTGCACAGAACACAGAGACAAACCCCAAGCTGGTTACAATGAGATTAGAAACCCTATCTAGTTTAGTCTTATATACTATAGACCGCAGTACTTAACACATGCACCACACCTCATCTGACATTAACATGTCTTTAGGTACTGTTATGCTAGGTGATATCAGCAGGCCTTGTGGAGGACAGGAATTTGGAGGCCTGCATCACCTGCAATGCTCAAAATAGTGCAAAAATCTGCCTATTTCTAAGTCAGTGTTGTAATCATATTCCTATTGTAGGGAAATGCACATACACACCAAGCAGGCTGGAGTGAGATTATAACCCCTACTTATCTATTCATACACACTTCAGATCACAGTACTTAATGCACACTCCACGGCCTAAGTCTAATATTGATATGGCTGTTGGTAGTCTTATGGTAGATGACATCAGCAGGCTTTGTGGAAGATAGGACTTTGGAGGCCAGCATCAACTGCAAGGGCCAAAAAGTACATATCCATTGCAGTTTGGAAGTCAGTGGGGGATTCACAGTTGCTTTGCAGGGAGAAGCACATACACACACACAAGCGAGCTGGAGTGTGATTAAAGCCCCTACATATCTATTCTTACACCCTACAAATAACAGTACTTAACACACTCGCCACTGCTCAAGTCTGCTTTATAAATGACTGCAGGTGAACTACTTGCAGAGGACATAAACAAGGCCTGTGTTTAACAGCATGTCTAGCCTGCAGAGTGACATTGCTTCTTACTGTCATCTGCACCTAGTAGCCTAGCAGTCAGACAACTGTTTTTATCCTAGCTATGTGGCAGCAGTAGCTGTTTTGGCTATATGTGTCTGCATTTGGATGGGCAAGCCTGCGGCCCAAAACAGTTTGCTCTGTCTATGCATGAGTACACATTATACATTCAAAAGATTCAAAGATTCAAATAAACTTTATAGTAACTTAGGACCACACAAGTGCAGTCTAAATGAAATTAAAAATTTCAGCTCACAAAAGAAGTGCAATGCAAATAACATACATACAACGGTATCAGAGAATAACATAAGAAAGAAAATAACAACAGGTATGATATGCAAGAGGTAGTTCACATTACATAAACATACTCAGTCCCCATGATCCAATGATAAATAATAAATAAATACCCACCACCGAACCCTTTCACCATTAAGATAGAGGATACATAGAGACTAGTGAATAGCAGCTGTTTCGTTACCATATTGCACTTGTTAAACTCAGACATGACACAGTATAGCCATCATATTGCATAATAGTAATACTGGTGGTAATTGCTCAGAGCAACAGGATTAAATGAAAAAAAGAGGCTTCAGTGGATCAAGTATTATGGTTGGTGTTCAAGTTAATAAGTCTCACACCTGTAGGATACAAACTGTTCCTGAATTTGGTAGTCCTACAGATATAGCTGCAGTACCTCCTTCTAGACGCAACTTGTGAAAACCAGTTGTGGGCTATAATGGTCAAATCAGCTAGAATTTTGCATGTTCTCTTTCTTGCTCTTGTAAAGAAAAGCTTCTGAATAGAGGGGAGGTTTGAGCTTACATTATACCACTTGTTCACTTGCTGGTGTATGTGTGGTGACATCTAGCAGGCACAGGGGGCTGTAAGTAAGTGCATTATCTACTGTCGAGCCCTTACTTTTTGTCCTTTGTCCAACATTACTATATGTCATAGTGTAGCTTTACTCACCACAATCTGGTTATGTTGGGCAATACAGGCATACATACACACACACACACACACACACATATATATATATGTATATATATATATATATATATATATATATATATAAATAAATAAATAAATAAATGTATATATATATATATTTATACAATCATGACGTTCTAAATACTGACACTCAGAACCTCAAGAATGTGAAATCTCAAAACCTGTAAATGGAGATCGCCTTACAGTGCAGAATGGGAACATTAGCATTCTCTTCACTGTAGTGCAATCTTGGAGTTAGTATATTTAAGTTGCTTTTGATGTGTTCTTGTTTGGGTTCTGAGTGTCAGTATTTAGAACATTGGAATTTTAAATTAAATATTTATGCAGGTGATTGTGTGATGAATGACCCCCAGTCTGACAAGCAGCTTCTGTGGCTTAAAGGACTGAAGCTATCACCTTGCATGATGGTGTTCATGGTTCTAATTTAGAAGTATCCAATTGCTTGTCAGACAGGGGGTCATTCATCACACAATCACCTGCATAAATATTTGCATTGTTTATTCCTCCATTGCCTAAGACATACAATGTATGATCAATTTCTATATTTCTGTCCAGAGACTGAGTGAAATGCTCATATACCATTGAGGAGTTACTGCTACTGCAGTTACAAGGGGACAATGCTGTGATGGGGAAACAACACCACATTTTCTGCTTGGATACACAATAGTCTGAATATCATTTAACCCCACTGTCTAACATCTCAATTCAGTGATGTACTTGTAATCTGTTACAGTAAGACTGCATGACTATTCCAGGCATGAGGCCTACAGAACAGAAATGGAAACATGTTAGTGGAATGGGTATCTGTAATCCCATGTGAATGCTATTTCTGTCCAACTAGCCTGCTATAGTTACTTGCACAATGTACCCGGTTCATACATACAATGAAATATAGTAATCCTCTAGGCTACTGTATAGGTTGTGGACTTACCCTGCAAATGCAGCAGTTGGCACAACTGTAGTTCAGGGCTGACTATGTCTGATGCAAGTAGTGCACAGCCAATACATGGATAGGTACAAGATGTGTGATTTGACTGGCATCAGTTTTAATATCTGAATGTGAGTAAGAGTAAGATGTGTGAATATCTGTGCACATGTAACTAATCTTGACCTCAGAAGCCAAAACATATGCTATATGCTCTAAGATGATGGGTGTCATCATCCACAAATCAGCATCCACCAGTAAATCCAGAACACATATTCAGAATAAAGATGTTGTGTAGGAAAATAAAACAAGACAATTGAATTCATAAATATGGCCTATACTAGTACTATCATTTATTAATGCATAATAATAAGTTCCTTAACAAGAACAAACAGAAATGTTAAGTGTATTAAAAGTATGTTAAAATAAAGAATCATTGAACAAATTTTAAAACGGTTAATAAAATTTAACTCCTCATTTTTAATATACATGATATATTACAATGTTCATTTAAACCTGGATAGGTAAATGAATTTAATAATAACTGCCATTCAAACTCTCTAACTTCTAGTAGTAGTTGAACAGGGCCACCTCTCGATGGACATAAAACTTGATCAATAGCCAAAAATTGGAAACTATGTCCTTGATTTTTGATAATATGCTTTGCCAGTGCATTCTCCTTCTTTTCATTTCTAATAGCGTTAGAATGTTCATAAATTCTGTCCCGTAACCTGCGATCAGACTTACCTACATAGAAAGCGTCACAACAGTTGCATAAAGCCAAATAAACTATTGATCTAGATTCACAATTAAGTTTCCGGGCAATATTAAATTTCCTACCCCTGATTAAAAATGAGTTTGACACCTTAATTAAGTGGTAGTAATTGCAAGCACCACATTGAAATGACCCTTTTTGTCTAGTTGTCGTTGCAAATTCCTTATTCCTTTCTAAATAATCTTGGGACACACACCAAGTTTGTCCTGTAATAATTCATTATTTGAAATAAAAGTATAAATTGAATGTAGTAATGAAACTGGTTACAAAGCTCTTATTTGTATCAGTTACATCAACAGTTGAGGTTACGTCATTGACCAAACTGGTATCTCTCATTAAAGTTTTTAGCTCAGGTGCCTGGGATGGAACAGACTTATGTAATAATAAAGGGGAATAATGACCAGCAGAACGTTTAACCAGGACTTCATCTAATAACTCGTTAAACAAGTTCAGAGGATAGTCCCTGTTCATGAACATGTCCCTCAAAGTATCACATTCATCAAGAAATGCTGGTTCCCTACTGCACATCCTAGATGCACGGATCAATTGACCGTTGATGACTCTTTGTTTAAAAGGGAGAGAGCTATTAAAATGCAAGAAAGAATTGCAGTATGTAGGTTTTCTGTAAATGCTGGAGAAGTATTCAGAACTTGTTATATCTTTGCAAAGTTTCACATCAAGATAGTTAATGTCGCTGTCAGAGAATTTGTATGTAAATTTTAAAAAATTAGTACTTTCGTTAAGTGAGTTGACAAATGATGATGCTGATATACTGTCACCTTTAAAAAGAATAAAGATGTCATCAAGGTAACGAGTATAATATTTAACGTATTGCATTCTATCCAGATTATTGAATATATGGGTTTTCTCCCAATAGGCCATAAACAAGTTGGCAACACTTGCTCCACAGGGAGACCCCATTGCAATCCCTTGCTTTTGCAGATAGTATTTCTCATTAAAAGTAAAACAGATAGACGTTAAGATGATATCAAGTAATTCAGAAACGACGTCTATCTCTCTTTGGGTGGCCTTCAATTCAATTAACATCAGTGCAATCCATTCTAAAGCCTCAAGGTGGGGAATGGACGTATATAGGTCCACTACATCGATGGTAAGGAAATTACATTGATTACAGTAATTAATGTTACAGATATTCTCAAGAAAAGACCAAGAGTCTTTACAAATATGAGTAATACCTTTCATGTATTTGGACAGTATCATTTCAACCAACTGTGCGCATGGATATGTAAATGAAAGTCAACTGTCAATAAGAGCTCGTAGTGGAGGATTAAACAAATCCTTATGAATCTTCGGAATACCGAAGATTACTGGTGTTTTTGGCATAGAAATATCTATATAGTTAAAAGTGTCTATGTCAATTTTTCCACTAATAAATAAGTCATTAAAGTGTAACCCCTGTTCCTTGAGAAAGCTGTATTCATTTCATTTAAGGAAGATTTGCTATAAGCTGACCCACTCAAGATCAATTCCATTTTATCTATGTAAACATAGTTGTCAAAAATAACAAGTCCTCCACCTTTATCTGGTTTTACAATACAGGCATACACACACACACACACACACACACACATATATATATATATATATATATATATATATATATATATATATATCTATATATATCAATATAAATAAATGTATATATATATATTTATATGGGTCCACTATAGAATTTCGAGATTCGACAATCATGACGTTCTAAATACTGACACTCAGAACCTCAAGAATGTGAAATCTCAAAACCTGTAAATGGAGATCGCCTTACAGTGCAGAATGGGAACATTAGCATTCTCTTCACTGTAGTGCAATCTTGGATTTAGTATATTTAAGTTGCAAGGGGTGTGGGGGTTGCAGTGTTTTTTGATGTGTTCTTGTTTGCTTTTTTTTAAATTTCAAGATTCCACAATCTCGAGGTTCTGAGTGTCAGTATTTAGAACATCGGGATTGTGGAATTTTTAAATTTTTGTAAATATTTATGCAGGTGATTGTGTGATGAATGACCCCCAGTCTGACAAGCAGCTTCTGTGGCTTAAAGGACTGAAGCTATCACCTTGCATGATGGCGTTCATGGTTCTAATTTAGAAGTATCCAATTGCTTGTCAGACAGGGGGTCATTCATCACACAATCACCTGCATAAATATTTGCATTGTTTATTCATCCATTGCCTAAGACATACAATGTATGATCAATTTCTATATTTCTGTCCAGAGACTGAGTGAAATGCTCATATACCATTGAGGAGTTACTGCTACTGCAGTTACAAGGGGACAATGCTGTGATGGGGAAACAACACCGCATTTTCTGCTTGGATACACAATAGTCTGAATATCATTTAACCCCACTGTCTAACATCTCAATTCAGTGATGTACTTGTAATCTGTTACAGTAAGACTGCATGACTATTCCAGGCATGAGGCCTACTGAATAGAAATGGAAACATGTTAGTGGAATGGGTATCTGTAATCCCATGTGAATGCTATTTCTGTCCAACTAGCCTGCTATAGTTACTTGCACAATGTACCCGGTTCATACATACAATGAAATATCATAGTAATCCTCTAGGCTACTGTATAGGTTATGGACTTACCCTGCAAATGCAGCAGTTGACACAACTGTAGTTCAGGGCTGACTATGTCTGATGCAAGTAGTGCACAGCCAATACATGGGTAGGTACAAGATGTGTAATTTGACTGGCATCAGTTTTAATATCTGAATGTGAGTAAGAGTAAGATGTTAGACCCTAGGTCCTTAGGTTGTCAGTGAATGTGCTATGTCTCTTAGCCAAAGCCAGGGAATACTGAGCACACCTACATCTGCCTATAGGGACATCATCAGGGGATTCCTCTTTCAAGTCCTCCTGTGACTGTGACTGCGGTGACCTAGGCACTGGTTGGGGGTGTGTGAATACCTTCCCTTTGCTAATCCTGCTGCAGCTGTTTCTGCAGGATCAGATTGTGCAGCATAGCACATACTGTGAATATCTGTGCACATGTAACTGGAGTATACTGCAGGGCTCTACCAGATATATCGAGGCACTGGAATCTTGACCTCAGAAGCCAAAACATATGCTATATGCTCTAAGATGTTCTTAGTTTATGCATGTGCCTCATTATGGTATTCTTCCTTGGATGTGTGGATTTTCTGATGGGTGTCATCATCCACGGTTCTAGAGCGTAAATCAGCATCCACCAGTAAATGGGCCTGTGGGATGCCCTCCCTAGCATACATCTGGTACAGCTATGATGTGTGCCAGATATGGGAGTCATGATAATTGCCAGGGTTGCCAGAACACATATTCAGGATAATCCCCTGGGCATTGCACATGACCTGGCAGTTGATGGAGTGGTTAATGTAGATTCTACCCTGCTCACCAGATGTTGCTTTGATGTGTACATGTGTGTAATCTATGGCACCCAGTACTTCAGGGTAGTGTGCTGTACACTAGAAGTGTTGCATATTGCTGGCCCTTGCTTCAGGGGTAAGGGGAAAAGATATGTGCTCACTGGCATGAGGAAGCATACCATCCAGGAATTGATGGGGTATCTTGGATGCAGATGCCTGTGACACCTCATGATGTCTCCAGTTGGTCTTTGAAAAGTACCTTTAGCTAGTATCCTAATGGATACACATACCTTTGTTTCCATTGGGATGGGATCCCCTCTGTTAGCTCTGGCTCTGACGTGAAGGCGGCCATATTTCCTTCCTTTTACAGGCATCCACAATGTACCTTTTGCACATTTATGTATGTGATCTAACATTTTCTGCGGAGTTATGGCCATATTTGGGGACTTTTACATCCTCTTCTGTCTGTGTAGACTCCCGTACATGGAAAAAATCCACATACAGTATGGACACTGACACAGAATCTACACAGATGTATTTCTGCTTGTTGGAGAACTCCACTTGGGTCATTTGCATACGATTCAACTGCTTATGAGGTAATTTTCATTCCAAAGAACTTTCCCTGTTTGACCGTGCTTGCAAGCTGCTAAGCTGCTATGTGACACTTACTGAATCTAGAATTATTCGTGCTCGTGTACACATCAAAAAATCATGTACACTTTACTGAATTCCCCCTATATTTTGTGTACCTCAGATGCTATAAGACTGTAAGCCCACAATGCTAAATGGAGTTGCCTGTTGTATCTCATACAAGCTGGTGTATTCAACATGCCTTGTTTTTGTTTCATAATAGACAATCTGCAATGTATATTCTCTGCTGACTCTGTCAGATATAGTTTTTCTTTGATGGAAAAGAGAAGCCTGACCGCTGAACAAAATTTATTTCAGTTAGTACAATTTGTGTGAAGTAAAATCATCTACTGCTGTATGAAAATTAAATTGGTGTGTGTAAGTTTGTGAGGTGGGTCCAAAAATAAATAAATAAATAAATAAATAAATAAATAAATACAATAACTTTTATATTTGCCAGAAGTTGTTTTCAGAAAGTAAACAAGAATCCAAAATAAGCACAAGATTTGCATGGTTGTGCACATGTTGTTGACTGCTAGGTCATTATGGGTTGTTTCCCAAGTCTGACTAAGTGAAAAGTTTCGCCAAAGCCAAATGATGAGCTCTGCACAGATTATTTGGCAATTATGGGCATGTATGTCCATTTGAAAGACAGTGTGGGTAGTGAGCTTAGAAGTTATTTCTGAGTATTGTGAATTGTAATGGGTTTAACATATTGGCTATGCTTCAACAACAAGTACTTTGCAGCTGTACAGTGTTGCTATTTAAGGATCCTGTAGTAGGATTTGACCCGCAGCTGTTTGTATATGACCTGGGGCTTGCATGGTGTTGATAGTCCGCAAAATGGAGTGTATAAGAAATTAGTGTTGAAGCATTATGAGGTCAAGAAGTATTAGACAGACTCATTGTAAGAATACTGCTATCAAAGAAAGCATGTCTGTGCAAGCATAAGATGATGCATGCTCACACATGCAACAAAGTACCTCACCGCTGCCAGAGAAGTGCAGTGGAAGATAAACCAAGAAAGGCTAATATATAAAAATGCTAACCCATTTTATCATATACATGGTTAAGAAAGGTTGAGATAAGAAAGTAAGAAGACGGGTGAATGGGAGAGGAAAACACACAGGGAACAAGGAAGGAAGCTGGAGTATATAGAAAGGAGTGGCTGGGGAGACAGCAAGAAAAGATAAGATTATAAGGGCATGCAAGCAAAACATGCAAAACATAGACAGAGAAGGGCAGTTTTCACATAAACAGTGAAGACAACAGTAAACAGACATATACTCGTGGAAGAAGAACACTTGGTGATGGGGAGAAATGGATGAAAAAATGTTTAGGGAGTGAAACAAAAGGAGGTGTTTAACACAGTTGCAGGGTAGGGCAGGATACATGGCAAATGTGGCTCTAGCCCAGAGGGTAAACCATGCAAAATCAGTGACTTCCGTTGCGGACATCATGTGCAGTCCATGCCTCTAATGACCCAATGATTACTCTCAGCAGGTAATTCATTGTTGTGATTCTGACATCCATCCTATGCAGCTGACATCAGGTGACCACATGGTCCCCTGTGAATCTCTATTAGAAAATCAGCCTCTCCTCCCCTTCTCTGTAGTGACCACAGAGGCCACCAGTGAGCCGCCCGAGTCATGTTTAATAGATTGGCCTCTGTTTCACTGACAAGAGGCAGGCTGGGCACCCAGTGTTGTCCCAGCATCAGCAGCATTGACCAGAATAGGCTGAGGTGACTACCACCACTCCTCTGCCATCAAAACAACTGGACCTACAGAAGGAGAGAATGCAAACAGAGAACCGATTAGTACAAATGTGTTTTACAGAAACTATTGCACCTGCTCAGTACTGCATATAGGATGTGGAGCCTAATCCCTCCTGAGGCATCAATTCCATGTTTTCCTCCACTCCACCACCTCACTAAAACAAAGTAAGGAGAATTTAGAACTGTCATGGACCTGGAAATGTAAAAAAAATGAAATGGAAAAAATAGGCTTGCAGTAAAACACTGGCAGGCTGTCCATAATCTCTGCTAACACATCAGAGAATGTCAAGGTGACACAACTGCTGGCTACGATAGTAATGTGTGTGCTTCTTACCAGAGAAGGTCATATACCGGTCCAGTTGGCAATTCTGGAAGTCCCTATGAAAGGAAAAAAGAAAATCTTGCTCTACCTTGAGAACCACTTTGGCTCCCTGCTGCTCCCATTGTCTAAAGTAGTCATAGTCACTCAGAATGGTCTGCTTGAGGAACAAAAGGTAGCCCAATGCAAACACATGCATAGCGGGACATCACATGTCATACATTTGAGCACAATAGTGAGGTACTGTTACATAGTGCAGACTCACATTTTAAGAGCTTCAGTGATGCTGTGCATGAGCATCTTGTGTACATCACCAGGACTGACAGGAATACATGTGAAGCCTATGCTGATAGCTCATTCCACTGTGGGCGTGATTAAGAGGTAGGTGTGATAAGTATCCTTATTAACTTGTCTGCTGTGCTAAGAAGCCTAAATTATCAGGGTAAAAAGTGGTGCCACTATTATGTGACAGAGCACATGCTAATATGAGAAACCATAGAATCAGGGCTTTACTGGCATTGAATGTTGAAATAGGTGAAATAGGAATGCTAAAGAAAGACAGAATACCTTTTTATGTAACTCTGCACTGTACTAAACACCCATTATGAATTATAGCACCTAGGAAAGAGAAGAACTGTTGTATGCAGGTATAGAGAGAACACACTTTATACACACACACACACACACACACACACATCTAAGTGATTTGGAGGTTAGGAGCCCATTTTGTTTTTCTTTTAATACACTGTAGCCAAAATCATGTTCCTCAGTTTGTACAGTTAGGTGTGGTGCCTTAAAGGGCTACAGAAGTTGCATTGCCTATTTCTCTTTACTTGTTTTCATTCATTCATTTCACCAAGTTTATAATATTTACTGATGCATTGTAACTTGAAAATCTCTTATGTTTTCATTTCTGTCTCAAGACATAGCTCTGTAGCTTTTGATCAAGTGTTGCATAATTTAAGGATAGGCATGTGACTTACGGTAGACAAAATATACACTCCCTTCTGTAACAAAATCACCACAGATCTACACCACTAGAACTGTATATGTGTGGATCAACTCACTGGTTCATGAGTAACCAATGACTGTCAATGTTATTTGCAAGACATTCCTTAGGGAATACTACTGGCTGATTGAACTAATTCTAAAGTAAACTTTGGAAAAACGATTAGAGTTATTGTTTTTAATTTGCAACCTTATCTGTAAGCAAATTATACAAATGTTGTTAAAGACACTAATTTAGAAGGTTTTAGACATATATGGCCAGATAAAGTCCAGGTGTTTCTAAATGATGCTCAGGAAAAAAAAAGAACTCTATAGAGTTCAAAGAGTACACCTGTCTCTACCATTGTTTCCTGCTTGTATCCCTTTGTTAGGCTTATAGAGACTGTCAAAATACCTCACTCACAATATCTATAAAGCAAAACAAGACTAGCTTACATATATTTGAAATAATGAGCAGGAAGAGTAAGAAATCTCTCTTGATAAGTCTGTCATGACTTCTGTATAATAACACTTAAATTCCTTAAACCGTGCCACTTTGAATTTTAAAGCAATATTAAACATTGAACATGTAGAGAGCATAACTGATACAACTACAGTATTAAATTGTGTCAGGTTGGTGAGATTATCAGGGGTAGTTCTTATGAATATCGGCAAAGTGACTTCAGCATTATTTAGCCCATTTAAACTATGGTATGCCAAATATTAGACATATATATATTTACATCCCTTAAGAGTCATTAAAACAAAAAGTTTAAGCATGTCCTACCTTCCCCTCACAAAAAGGATTATTAGATCTCATTGGGAAAGAAAATCACATTTTAATTAATTGCGATGATTCACATTCAAAATTTTGTATCAGCAATTTACTACATAAATTAAGACTGAATGCATCATACAGTGGATACAAAAAGTGTACACACCCCTGTTAAAATGTCAGGTATTTGTGATATAAAAAAATAAGACCACAATAAATCATTTCAAAACTTTTTCCACCTTTAATGTGACCTATAATCTGTACACTTCAATTGAAAAACAAATAAATCTGTTAGGGGAAAAATATAAAACATACAATAAGCTGGTTGCATAAGTGTGCACACCCTTAAACTAATACTTTGTTGTGTGTGCACACCCCTAAACTAATACTTTGTTGTGTGTGCACACCCTTAAACTAATACTTTGTTGAAGCAACTTTTGATTTAATTACAACATTCAGTCTTCTTGGGTACACACCTGCCATCAATTAAAGAGACTCTGATTAACCCCAAATAAAGTTCAGCTGTCCTGGTAGGATTTTCCTGACATTTGCTCAGTTGCCTGCTACAGCAAAAGCCGTGGATTGCAGAGAGCTTACAAAGCATCAAAGGGATCTCATTGTTGAAAGGTTTCAGTCAGGAGAAGAGTACAAAAACATTTCCAAAGCATTGGATATGCCATGGAACATAGTGAAGACAGTCATCAAAAAGTGGAGAAAATATGGGACAACAGTGATGTTGAAAAGAACCGGACATCCCTCCAAAACTGATGAAAAGACAAGATGAAAACTGGTCAGGAAGTCTGCCAAGAGACCTACAGCAACACTGAAGGAGCTGCAGGAATTTCTGGCAAGTACTGGTTGTGTACTACATGGGACAACAATCGCCTATATTCTCCATATGTCTGGGCTATGGGGTAGGGCTGCAAGACAGATGCCTTTTCTTGCACAGAAAAAATTCCAGGTCTGGTTAAAATTTGCAAAACAATACATAAAGCATGTGGAAAAATGTGTTATGGTCTGATAAGACCAGGGTTGAAATTTTTGGCCACAATTCCAAAAGGTACGTTTGGCGCAAAAACAACACTTCGCATCACCAAAAGAACACCATCCTCAACGGTGAAAGATGATGGTGACAGTATCATATTTTGGGGTTGCTTTTCTTCAGCTGGAACTGGGGCTTTAATCAAGGTGGAGGGAATTATGAACAGTTCCAAATACCAGTCACCTTTGCCCCAAAACCTTCAGGCATCTGCTAGAAAGCTGAAGTTGAAGAGGAATTTCACCTTTCAACATGACAATGACCCCACGCATACATCTAAATCAACAAAAGAATGGCTTCACCAGAAGAAAATTAAAGTTTGGGAATGGCCCAGCCAGAGCCCAGACCTAAATCCAATAGAAAATCTGTGGGGTGACCTGAAGAGGGCTGTGTACAAGGGGTTCCAATTACATGACTGAATGCTAGAAATAGTGAACGCTCATTTGTCGAACCCAAATGCACAAAACCACAGAATATTGAAGGAATGGATCAGCAAATTTTTTCCCAGGAAAGAAAATCACTTGGCCGTTCTCCAGACTTTGCTGTTTTCTTCACTGTGGTGTGATCTCAGAGTTAGTATATTTAAGATGGGTGGGGGGGGGCACAGCTCCCACATTGGGGGATATGGGGGGTGAAGCCCCCCACTTTATGTTGCCTTTTTTTTGGATCAGCAAATTTTTTCCCTGGGGAAAAAATTCACTGATCCATTCCTTCAACATTTTGTGGTTTCGTGCATTTGGGTTTTATAATATATAATTTGCTATTTCTAGCGTTCGATCATATAATACGAACCCATGTACAAGAGATGTCCTCACAATCTGACAGATTTGGAGTGCTTTTGCAAGGAAGAGTGGGCAAATATTGCCAAGTCAAGATGTCCCATGCTGATAGACTCTTACCCAAGAAGACTGAATGTTGTAATTAAATCAAAAGGAGCTTCAACAAAGTATTAGTTTAAGGGTGTGCACACTTATGCAACCAGCTTATTGTACATTTTTTATTTTTTATATTTTTTCCTCTAACAGATTTATTTGTTTTTCAATAAAAGTGTACATGTTATAAGTCACATTAAAGGTGGGAAACATTTTAAAATGATTTATTGTTGTCTCATTTTTTATATCACAAAAACCTGACATTTTAACAAGGGTGTGTACACTTTTTATATCCACTGTATATGTCATATAAAATGTTGCAAAATATGTATTTCTGACACATAAATTTAAAATAAAACCCAGAAACATTGTAGATGACAATATAAATATTAACAAATGTATTTACCTTAATGTTCACATCGAAAGCCAGTTTGTCATGGCTTACCATACATGTTAGATTATTATGTAGTTTATTATAAAGTTAAAATACAAATGCTTATGAAGATTTTTGGTCATGGATTCAGAGAATATATAAACAACAAATGAGAGTAATTAACTGCCTTGATTTTTCTCAAGTAACGATTGGCATGCATGTAAGTATAGTATTGTGTGGAAAGATAAAAATCAGAGATAGTTAATGTCAACAAATTAAAACTTATAAGCTGTACTAGATAGACTTCTTTTGATCCAGTAAAACAAAAGTGAACTTTTCTAAGGTCATCACATGTGGCCGAATTCCACACTAGGGTCATACCTATTTGCAGTGCTGGATAATATTATAATATTATTATAATTATAATTAAAATATTATTATTATAATTTTTGTAAACTTTTCTTTTCTTGTTAAACTTATGGAGTTTTTCTTTCCAGGACTCCGCTGAAAACGGACACTTGTTGTCCAGTCGGACTATCCTGGCAAACAAATGTTAAATAAATAAATGTTAAATAAATAAATTATTGTGAATATAAATTTAATATTTTATATGTTCTTGCTAATGATCTGAAGTGATTCCATTGATAAACTTGTCCTCTTGAATCATCCTTTCACCTTGCCCTTATATCATGCTTGGCAAAATCTACAACAGCCATACTTTTTATTGCTTTCAATATTAGTTCAAAGTTCATAGGTGATTATAAGGCTAACATCAAAGTTCATAGGTGATTATAAGGCTAACAACTCCAGGGTTTTTTAAGCCTAGTCATGCTTCCCATTGAGTTTTAACATACTAAAGCCTTTTACTCATTAACATTTTTTTTATATTCATATTTTTTTTTTAACTATCAGGTAGTGTGACAATCTTCTGGAATTAATCCAATTTCTTAATTATGTGTTAATTAATGTTTTCATTATTAAGCATTCTTTATCTAGTCAATATCCTCATTATTTCTTCTGCTCATAAAATAGCTTTCTTTCTTACACTCCACCTTTATCTGATTTATAACTTTTTAGACTACATTTTTGTAACTTTAAATGCTATAAAAAAAAAAGAAGTAAGCATTTTTAAGACATGATGTGAATAGAGCATGTCACTGTTGAGGCATTTAAATGAATGGGAAGTGAACCTGGTGTTAGACCTGATGAATTCACATTCCCTATTTGTTAACAAGAAGATACAAAAGTGGTTATTTTTTTATTTGGTGTATTTTTTTATTTCCTTTTATTAAAGTATATTAATCTTTCTTGTATTGTTTTCCTTTATGCACTCCTCATAGTATGCTCATTGTGGAACTTTATTGTTTGAGGATTTTTGTTTTTACATATAGCCATATACTTTCATTTCTTATATTATTATAATTATGCTATTTAATTGGAGAAAGTCTTCTATAATACATTATTTTCTTGCTATTCTTTATTGTCATAGAAGGCCATCCCTGGCATGATGACCTCCCTGGACCCTAAATATGGGACCTCCTCTTTTTAACAAATATAAATAAGTTTTGAAACATGCAATACAATGTTTCCATGGAATTCCAATCATTGATAGCATTTGTGAAGACATTATTATAATGAGCAAATTGTGAGAACACAATGATACTCTAATAAAGTCTGAGAAAAGAATACAAGCTAATAATTTGGAAAATAAAGATAAATGGAAATCTGACAAGGTATCTCTTAGAGTTATAGTCATGGAGCTACACCCCTGAACCACCTTACAAATGTGTGCTAACCGTAACCCTGCACCTTAATTCAGAAAAACCCTTTATGTAGCACTACCATTCTTCACACAAACCATGTCCTATGGTACTGCTACAATTTAGGAGTTTTAGTTTGTTTTATTTTATTGTGTTTTTATTGTAAAATGTTCAAACAAGTGCAGTATGTTTCTTTGTTCATAGGTTCTAAGCTAACTTCCACTAGGGCCATTATAAGTCAAGCCATGTAACTCAAATTTATCACACAAGTTATTTTGTCTTTGAAATTATTCTAAAGGGTATATTCTAACTATGGCATGATTTAATGGTTGCCTGTATTCATCACAGACAAAGGTACCAGGCCTGGAGTAAATTTTTGATTTCCCATCCACTAGTCCAGGTTACAATTGAATAGGGTTTGGGATGGGCTTTGCTTTACATGAATGTGAATTCTATTCCAGAAATGAGAATTCTTTGAGATATATACCTATCCCTCCAACATGTCCTATTTATGATATATACAATGTTTACATTCTTAAATCTCATAGTTCTGAGTCATTTCATTCTGTAGATATGCAAATGGTCCATCAGAGTGGGATCCAAAAATATCTTGCAAGCCAAGCATAGATCATCTCTCAGGAGTCTGTAGAAAACAGAGTATAGATATATGGCTTTGAGGTGATCTGTATAGGACTTTGTGCTTAAGCCCTGTATTCTTTTTTTTTTTTTTTGAGAAACCTCTGTGGACATTCCAGTGGTTGCAGACACCTGGTCAAATACCTTCTGAAGGCGGGACATCTTACTCAGTGAGGAGTCTGAAGGGGGCTAAATGCAGGGCATGATGACCTCCCTGGCCTAGATTTCATTCCTTAACTTATAAGTTACAGTTGAGCAATATAGAATAACTTTCTCACTACCTTAGACACATATTGGTCAAAGGCCATGTTACTATCTACATGCTTTCTCAAATTCCGGACTACTGATTCTACTCTTAGTGTGGCTTTATTGATGAGGCAGTTTCCCAGTGTGTCCAACTTCCCAGAAGGTACTATTATGCATATCTTGGCATGGAGTTTATGCCTTCAATTATTTATTTGTGTTAGACCATCCTGTCAGATGTTAGTGGCTTGGGGGGAGTCAAAGACAGCTCTTAGTTTGCAATTATCTACAAACTTAGACACTCAGAGGCCCTTGATGTTGGCCTTAACTGTCAATTAGTAGATGCCAAAGAGGAGTGGGCCCAGCAGAGAACCTAGGGAGACTCCACTAATAACGGTCCTGTTTCTGGAGGTAGTCTCTCCAGTACTAACTTCCTGGGTCCCCTCTTTGAGCCAGCTGGCTATCCAGCATATTACACAGAGGTCTATGCCTAATTACATAAGCTTGTTTACAATCCTAAAGTGGGGTATTGTATCAAATGCCTTAGCCAGGCCAAGGTAGGCAACATGCACCATTTTACCCTCATCCATTGCCATGATAACCTTCTCAAAGAAGTCGATAAGGTTCAATAAGCAAGTCCTGCTTTTGACAAAACCAAACTGGAAGTGATCTAGTGTTTGAAGGTTTTGTATGTCATTGTTAATCATTTCAATCATAATTCTTTCCATGGCTTGCATATGAGACTAGTCAGATTAATGGGTCTATAGATCCTGGGTTTATTGATTGTCTACCCTTGTGCAGGGGGATGACCATTGCAGTCCTCCATTTGTGTGGTACAAAGCCTGTTCAGAAGCTGTATTTGAATAGTGATTCCAGAGGCCCTGATATGTCATATTTAATGCTATTTAGAAGGCATTGTGGGATATTATCAGAACCTATCAAAGCTGTGACCTTGGCCTTAGAGAGTGCAGCTTGGACCTGCTCCCTATTGACAGTTGGAGGGGTTATACTAGCAGGTATTTCCTGGGAGATGGCTGGGGGTGAGTGGGGTAGAAGGTTAAAAATGGAGCCAGATTTGTCAGCTAGGAAATTTCCTATGCCTCCCATTTCCATGAATGTGGATCCATTTACAGCCAGTATGGCACACAGTTGTGTAATACCTTTGAGGTTTCAGACATAAATAAAAAAGGCTTTATGACTGTCCTTGACCTGGGAAGCTGTTTTTTTACCTTAAAATTAGCTTTCTGGAATTAACTAGCCATCTTAATTGCCTGTTTAGTTTGATCAGAGAGTTCTTATCTTTTTAGGTATTACTATTCCTAATTTTAGCTATTATTTTTTTTTCATTTGTTGTATAACTTATTTAATTTTAGATTCAACCAGGGCACTTTGCTTTTAGAATTTGTTTTGGACTTCCTTCTGGTAGCTATAGCAGCCTTAATGCTACCACTGACATGGTTGTACAGAGTTTCTGTGAACAAGTCCACATAGGTTCCTATGTTATCTGGGTATGAAGCAGCTTGGAATTTTGAGAAGTTATGATTTAATAAAAGGTAATTTGTACTGGAATACTTCCAAACTGTTACATGGCTTACTCGGATTACATAATTGATTTTTATTTCAAAGGACACCACTTTGTGCTCTGTCCTTGCCAGATAGGACATGATACTTGATGGGATGTAACATTCTCCCATATTTTTGAGTACCAAGTCCAATATGTTTGTACCTCTAGTGGCCATATGCACTATCTGAGCTAGTGTGTATGTGTTTACAAAGTCTAGGAATTTTTGAGCCTGCAAATTTGGTGCCATGCAAGATTCCCAATCTATAGAGGATAATTAAAGTCCCCCATGACTATGATATTTGGTTGAATGGTGAGTGTCTCCATCAGGTCTAAGTATGGGTATAAGCTATGGGTTTCCTTGGACATAGAAGGTGATCTATTACTTGCTAGGATATGATATGGGACTTTGCTTACAGTAATCTGTACATGGAGAAACTATAGCATGTTGTCCTGTTTAACCAACCTGGAGGTGTGCTTGTTACTAATGTAGATCAAGAGACCTCTTCCTTTAGTTCCTGTCTGTTCAGTTGCTGGTTTAAAGGTGTTGAGGGCACTGATGCCTTATATTGCTGGAGTACTCTCTGTGGCTTTAAACCATGTCTTAGTAACTGCACAGATATCTGCATTCTCCATGGCGAGGACAGCTTATATGGAATGGAGCCTCTTCTTTAAACTCCTGGCACTGAACCATTAGATTCTTAAGGGTTGGCTTTGCTTTATTGGAGAATTTGTCAATTTGGCATTGCCTAAAAAAGGGTATATAGAGGAGAAGGACCATTTTTTAACTGAAATTCGAAAGTCTAGAGGGGACAGGTGAAGACCATCCTTGGCAAAACAATGTGATTTTTTAACCATATCCTGCCCTGCCTGCAAATATTGTATTCCCTTAAAATTGCACCAGAAACTAAACCAATTGTTAAAGTCAGTCATTATTTGTTCTTATTCTGACATCTTCCTTTGAGAAGGTAGAATGCTATTCAATGTTAGGCACATACCAGCCTCTGACACATTGTATGAGAGATCCCTAATGTTTGTCTTCATATAGTCTAAGGATGTACATCTCAGGTTATTTATAACTGACTGAGTCATACTGGTAGCTATGGTGAAATGACTTGAGTGCATGTGTAACTTGATGGATCCTGGCTCATAAGTAAATGACAGGTATTTTTTCTTTGTCCAGCCTGATAAGTGAGGCTTCAGTATGTTACACAATGGAAACCTTTATAACTAGAGTCCATGGTAGTGTATTTGCTTGCCTTATGAGCCTTTTGTTTGCGGCTTTACTGGGTACAGCTGCATGTATAGTGTTAAGTTTTGTTTTTGTTGTGTTTTATTTGCTGAGGATAGTTTTTGCAGGTGGATTGTTTGGAAGGCCTTTGAGGTTTATGCAGATTGCATTTAAGTGCCTCAGCATAAGATGGTCTATGTATGAAATGCGTACTATGTGTGGCTAATGTAGTGTGTGTATTCATGACAACCTGCTTTTTATTCTGAATGCCTGTATGTGAGAGTTTTGCCTCCAGTGACATTATAATTGTGCATCTCTCTCACATGCTGCATCTATTTGTTTAAGGATTAACGTGAGAAAATTGCTACATTGTCTCAAGATACGTATGCTCACCAAAATGACTACAGAGAAATTGGCAAGGTGAATATCCATGACATCCACTCCTTTATTAAGTGAGCTACAAGGATGTGATACATGAGTGGTTAAAGGAGGGAAGCTATGTGTGCTTTTGTGAATACGGACTAGACCAGGCAATGTAATATTAAAGTTAAGGGACAGTGCTCATCAGCTGGCAAACAAATTGCAATATGCTTGTCAACATGCAATGTAGTTTCTCTACAATCTTCAAGTTACTGGGTACAGTTTCAGAGGTAGAGCTATAGGAAATTTATTCTAGGTGTCTGCTGCTATATAGATACTGCTAACCACCAGTTGTGTGATGAACAGCTGCATACGTATGCAGTGAATTTACCCAGGCACTAAAAATACAGAATGACTAATAAGCACTCTGGTCAATAAACAGCTACACTCAGAACTTTTCCTATGTGTTTCCCAACTCATATACACCAGGATACCATCTACTGCCACTAGGTGAATAAATTCAGGCCTCTTAATATAAAAACAGACAAAAGAAGTGTACTAAGGCAATGCTATCCCAGTACTTTAAACAATTAGCTAGTTATTGCTTTTAAGGAGATTTAAGGCAAGGTAAACCAGCTGCAAGGCATATAAGGCACTTAATTACACGAACTCCACTCCACACACCTTCAGATAGAAACAACTCTGATCCAAAACAATACCAAAACAGCAAAATCTTCAGAAGCCAGGAATCGAAAAACAGGAACCAAAGTCAAATCCAAAAGCAAACTCTTTATTCTCCAGCGCCTCGGTGTAACCACCTTTCAAGAGTATACCTGTTCCTGTTTTTCGATTCCTGACTTCTGAAGATTTTGCTGTTTTGGTATTGTTTTGGATCAGAGTTGTTTCTATATAAGGCACTTAAGTCTACAGCCATACCAAACAGTTTTATCTGCTGAATTTTATGTGCTGAAAAAGCAGCAAATAATTCAATTAATCAACAAGACCTCTGTAAATAAATTCAAAATCAGTGCAATTTAAAAAAAAAAGTATTAGCTTTACCTGGATGGCACTAGATGCAAGAAAATATCTTCTGACAGATTTTGTATGGGTTTGAGTATTTTGACAGTATTTTAAATGCCAGTATTTTGATGTGTCATCATTATGAACTGCCAGTCTTTTTTTGGTATGAGTCTTTTGCATATCTGCATTTTGATATGTCAGGATTTTAGCAGTAATCATGTGTGTGTGTGTGTGTGTGTGTGTGTGTGTGTGTGTGTGTGTGTGTGTGTGTGTGTGTGTGTGTATATATATATATATATATATATATATATATATATATATATATATATAGATGGATCTACTGCTTTACATCGAAAATACACTTCTTCGAAATAGAGCAGTAAACCCTACACTTCAGCGAAAGTCCACTTAAATGGAAGTGCACTTTCGCTGGTCTAGTTCCCGGGGTATGCAACCCCCCCTGCTAAAACATGTTTTTGCAGGGAGAAAAGCACCCCCTATGTGGGGGGCTGTCCCCCCACACCCCCCTACTTAAATATACCAACTCCGAGATTGCACTACAGCAGAGAAAAGGGAATATTCCTATTCTGCACTGTAGTGTGACTGCCGAAGTCAATGTTCGAAGTGTCACTACTTCGAACATGTGGACTCGGTGAGGTGGGATTTGAAGTAGTGAAACTTTGAACATATTGACAGATCCTGTATATATGTATATATATATATATATATATATATATATATATATACATATATATATATATATATATATATATATATATATATATATATATGTGTGTGTGTGTGTGTTGTGTTTTGGCCAGCTACAGGCAGATGCTCATAAGCTAGAAGACTGTGTTTTAAATCCAGCTAGCCTGATTTTCCATTTCTACCTACCCATTCTAACATCCAGTCCTGTAAACTACATAGTCCTACCTGAACCTAAGCCCTAAACCTAAAACTCTCATCTAATTTCTAACCCTATTCCTCATTCCCTTACCCTAAACCTCCATTCTCCCTCCCTAAACTTATAACTCCAACCTCCCTCCCCAAACCTAAATTCTCTGATTGCACTCTGACCCTAAAACTCCTTTGCCCCTCCTTAGCCCTAAAATTCTCTTTGCACTCTCTAGCCCTACAATCCCTATCCCACTCCCTAATCCTGAAGCCCCTTCCCGCTCACTCCTCAGAGGTGCTTGCCTGAACTCATATTCAAGTTCAAGAATGGGCACCAACTTAGCTGAGCTACATGGCACTTGAGTCAATGGCTTTGAAACAATATTTTTTGATAACTTGGGAATCAATACAGCAATTAATCAATGGTTATATAAGCTTTCAATGTAAAACTAATGACTGTGAGCATGAGTCACTTAGTTACTCATAACTATTAATGTGTGGAACAGTTCACAACATCTGTAGTAAACTATATATATATATATATATATATATATATATATATATATATATATATATATATATATACGTGTGTGTGTGTGTGTGTGTGTGTGTGTGTGTACGGTTTTCCTAGTATTAGTTTCTGATAAAATCAACCTCTTTATTGTTGACACACTTTGGATGATTTTCAGTTGTGCAAGAATGAATGGACAATCCCTGGGGCTGGGGAATATGGTCTGCGATCTTGTTGTTGGATAAATAAGTTGTAGGGGGTATGGGAGTGCAGGAAGGCCTTGGAACACACAAAGCAGCATGTTCATGCTTGTTTGTTGACATTAGTGTACCAACGTTAGTGAGGTCGATGTAGCAGCAATTTGACAGCTGTTATGAGAGACATATATATTCAATGACAGCTTCACCTCAGGCTTTGTCCCTACTGAATGGCGCACTGCTACAGTCATCCCTCTCCACAAAGGAGGAGCGACTACAGATCCTGGGAACTATCACCCCATTAGCCTGACGAGTTTGATATGCAAAGCTATGGAATGCATTATCATGGAAACTGAAAAAGATAGTTATGCATCTCAAGAGAGACACAAGACGCTGAAAGAAGAAGAAGAAGAAGGAAAAAAAACAAGATCAAGGGCACATATGATGTTCACTTGAGTTAGGAATAGTGAGAATGAATACTCAAGTCATTGAATATTCAGGTTCACAACTATTGATGTTATGACAGAGGAACTTATATAACTGTTTGCTTTTCTAAACAAACATCAAAAAGTATTCCAGTCTTACTCCAGAGTTGTGAAAAATCCTTATTACTATGGAGCTGTATAAGTACTTATTTATGTGGCCCAGTGAATAATATAGCAATAACCGATGATGTCGGTGTGGTATATTGAAGATTTTCCTATGGTTGGTGTGGTTATCACGAGAGCGGTACGGAGGTGCCATGGTGGTCTTTCACATTTCCCTTGATATCCTGGAGCATTGTTGATGCACTGTGGATGTGTATGGGACTTGCGTTCATATGCGTTTGCAGTACACCAGTGCTGTGAGAAGAAGCAATGGAGAAAGAAATATCTACTTTGCTTTTTTTTTAATCTAAAAACAAAAAAAAAAAAAAAAAAGAAACAAGCAAACAAACCAGCCGGGAGGCTTGTAATGTAGAGGAGAGATGGGACAGAGGAAATGAAAGGATAATCAGGTTTGTTTATTTAATTTTATATAACATACCTGATTGTCCTTTTATTTTTCTCTGTGCCATCCCTGTTGTTTGCTTTAGTCTCCAGTTTTGTCAGCTTATTAAAAAAATGAAATAAAAGTACATTTTTTGTTACATATATTAATGGGAAAAAGTCTGGGTGACTGGACCTTTTTCCATTGGTATATGCTTGGATTTACAACGGGCACACTGATTGGACTGACCAATCAGCGTTCTCATTTTTGAATATTAATGGCCAGTCATTGTATAATAACAAATTATCTGTTTGATGCTAGTGGACAGATAAGTAATCTTCTTCCTGTTGAACCCCAAGTATTCACTTACATGAATACTATGATACTAGGGGTAGACAGTATTTGAACTGAAATTATTTTAAATGCATTTTTTTGAATGCCAAGGTATAGCAGGAATAATGTCAGCCATTTTGATGTTTCAATACAACTTTAATGATAATATTCAATACTGTGTTCAGCAATGTGACTAACAAGATGACATGGTATGGAAACTAGAATGAAAGTAAAAGAGAAACGGAGCACCCAAGCAGACAATAACACGAATTAGAGAACATAAATTTCAAAAGAGACAGTCTGTATTGCTGATATTGCTGAAACAGGGCAATTAAAGCAAACGTGTATTGCTATAATATTCCCCAGTTGTGACATGAAGTAATCTGTGACATATATGGCTATTGGCAAGTTTAAACTAAGCAGTGGTGTTAAGTTGTAAAGATTATACTGATTTTATAAGTCTGCTGCATGATCTAAACATGAAACAATAATATCAGAAAATGGTTGTGCCAGTGACAGACTGTTATTGTTTCCTAGTTACATTGTTTACAAACATCATAGACCTTCAGGACACAGGCTCTAAATTCCAGGAATACATTGTACTCTCAAATGAAGATTCTAACTTGTTTTTTAAAACAATTAAATAATTACTCTGGCTGACATAATGAGGCAGCCTGTTCTAGGACCTATCAATGCCAGACCTTATAAATGTAGCTCTCAAGGCTTTTTTGCATTTAGGAACTTGGAAAATATAAAATAATTTATTGGTCTGAAGCATATTATTATTCAATAACAGATGGAAGTTCTCATCATGTAGAGCATGGTATGCTAAACATAATACACCTCACAGCCAACAATAACTCACTGTACAGTTTTTTTAGGCATGCACTGTAAGGGAATGGTCAGAATTCATGATTGTCTACTCATCACGCTAAGCTCATGTGCAGTGACAAGCATGGAGTCTGTAACTCAGGAAATAGCAGTACACATCATGGCAGGCTGCAAAACAAGGGTTAGCAGCAGAATATGCTGATGATCATATAAAGTGCCGTGCTGTACACCAATGAAGGAAAAAACATGATGGAGCAATCCTGAAATGTGTAAAACATGTGTGAAGACTTCACACTCACTTTACCACTGAATTTCAAATAATTCTGGAATATAGCTAAAAGAAAACTTTAAAAAATCTTAGGGTTGCTGTAGCCATTGTAAACATTTATCAGCAAAAGGCTGTCTAGAAGGTGCTGCTGCCAGACTTCATCTGCAAATGCATAGTGTTTTCATACCATTTTTGACCAATCATGGCCTCCATAAAATAGAAATGATGGACTGCTACTGGATGGACAGAGATACAATAAGGGTGTTGTAGACATCTGCCGGTTCCGTCTGGGGGGGTGGGTGGTGTCCATGGGAATCTTAAGATTCCATCCCAGTGGATAATAAGGTATGTTTAGTTTTATCTGTTTTAGCTACAGGGACTTTTTAATGACCTACAGGGGACTCAGTGGTGGTTTCACAGTCATCTTCCTCAGGATTACTCCACCATTTCCTCTATGCCATGCTTCAACATGTGCTTGAACAAATGTGGTTTCCATGTACTCAAGAGACCTAGCACCATGCAAAATTTCTATGCCATGGTCCATTTCCATGAGGTAGTGGGGGCCACATGCTGCACCCACATTGAAATAAAGGCCCACCTGGTGAATTCAGAAGGAGGTTAATTAACCGAAAATAGTACCACTCCATCAACAGCCAGGTGGGCTGCAATGCACATGGTATCATCTACCGTGTGTTTACTGGTCACTCAGGCAATTTCTATTACTCTCCTATATGGCAGACTTGTGAATTGTACCAAATGTTTGTAAATGTCGACTTCACAACTGGAAATCTAGAGGGGGATATTGGATATGCCCTAGAACCTTGGGTTATGACTCTTATGAGAAACCCACAAAACCTCTCTGAGCAAGGTTGCAAAACTGCACATACACAGATTATACACATCCCAGAGCATGCATCAGGGCTGCTCAATTCACATTTCCACCATCTGGATACATCTAAATACATCCTGCAATATGTCCCTGCCTCTGTTGCAAAAGTACTGACTGTATGTGCCATTTTGCATACTATTATACTTAGAAAACTGTTGCAACAGGGAGCCCAAGTACAGGGATTGCAGTTACCAGCACCATAGACAGTGGCAGGTGACACAGATGAGGGGTCAGATGGGAAGCCAGCAGGAGGGGATGATCATGGCAGATGGAGGTGGGCACAGTAAATCTTGGTACAGTCTAATAGGCAGCAAATTGCATATGCACCTAACACCTGATAATATAACAGAAGATAACATAAGTTCTCAGCAGATATAAATGATAACGTTAATGTATATGAACGAACCACTTTGCTTATTCATGTCATGCACTGGCTGCCTAATGTAAGCATCACACATATGCAACCCCAGGCTAAGATGCTTTCAGTAACAGTAGCAGAGGTGTGTGATCAAACAGTCAGGAACAAATACTAAAATACATTAACAAAGTAAACAGCCAGTAAAAATGATATCTACACATGAAAATCTGAATCTGACAGTAAACTTAGGAAAAGCTTCAGAAAAATCTATTATGCAGGTGTGTAATGAACATATAGCACAGTCAAATTAGTATGAAGTGGTCCCAACACTAATTAGCTTTGCATTAAGAACAACCTTGTGGAAGGGGTCAGAATAGGTAGGTGATTCAATAAGGAAAACAGAAAACTATAATGACAAAGGCAGCACAATGGCTATCACATGACCCCAATTATAAGCATGGCAATTTGCCCAGCTACTGACCACACAGTAAAAACCGTACTATTTTTATATCTTAAATAGGAAGAAAATTAGCCAGTCTAGTGACACAGAGGGAGTTACCCACTATGGACCACACCATACAAGGGAGTTGCCTTTGGATGTAGAAGATGTGCAAGGGGGTGGAAAAAGGGAAGGACTAGGCATATGAAAGAAAAACAAACCGTGATGGAAATAAAGATGGCTGAGCTTAAATAATGCCTTTAGGATCTATAACCAACCCCAACAAGCTTAGAATAAGTCTGGGTGATTAGGAGGTTAGCTGGCAGACCCGGCATGGATCTGAGCATGGGGGGCCAGGTTGATAACAATGATGTGCAAGGGGAATCCAAAAAATAAATTAAAATAAATAAGTAAATACATGGGAAAGTAATCAGTATATAGGGCCGGCACAAAGGAGAAAGTGAAGAACACAGAGGGGAAGGGGAAAATGAAGAGTGATGTCAGGTAGAGGAAATAGGAGTATTTTGGAGACTGGTACTCATCTTTTAAATACTTTCAAGAATGATAGAAAGTGAAATCAGCATGAGGAGGTTGTGAGTAGTAAACAGGGTATTAAGTTGACTATGACCAGCCAAACAAATACAAAAGACAAAACAACAAGGGAGGTGCTGACACAAATGTAGAGAATACAAATAAGAGACACAGGCAAACAGACAAAGGAAGTACAACTGCTGATGCAGAAAACTGTATTACAAATTGCAGAGGGAATCAACACACAAGGAAAGGGAACACCATGATGGGAGATGGGGTTACATAATGGCTGAATGTCATACTGTATAATGATGCACCTAACTTGAGATCAGACAGCTCTGTGATCACCCTCATAGCTGGACCATGTGACTGTTGGCCTGATAGTCAGGGACAGGTAGCTGATATGAGCCACTACTCCATTAGGACCATCACCAGATCTTCTACCTCCTGCTGCATGATATACTGGGACTCTCTCAGTGATGTTTGCTGAGGGTGAGCCAACAGTGCTGATGAAAGACAGACAACCATAGGGTACCAAGTAGCCCTCAGGACCACCCCCAATGGATGACCTGTGTCACCCTGTGGAAAGGTGGGCCTGGCGATAGCAAGGAACCCAGTAAGTAATGGCAAGGCAGGTGCATGGTATGGTGGTTGTTGGCACCTTACATCTACTGCCATGGTTGATATTGCATAAAATATTAACTTAAATGGACAGAACAAGAAAGAAAAAAGAAAAAGAAAATTCCCCTAGTGATGTGGACATCCTCCAAGAGGATCTCACCCAAACATATGACTGGTGACAGAAACATGGCCTCAAACTGAATGCCAGAAAATGCATCATCATCCCCTTTGGGGAAAGTTATGTCCTCACAAATTATCACATTAATAACAAGGCCCTAAGCACGCAATCAGTTGTGAAGGACTTGGGCACCCAGGTTGATAGCAACCTGACTTTTGACCACCATATTGCCTCTGTTGTACGGAAAGCTTTCTACATGACCCACCTCAATAGGAAGGGTCTCTCATCTAGGGACAAGCAGGTCATAACATCCCTGTATTCTTCCCTTATAAGACCCATTATTGAGTACAACGGCCCTACCAGCATGTACCTCACAAAACACATGCAGCAGCTGGAGAGACCACAGAGGCTTCTCACCAGGAGAATACAGGGCCTCAAAAATCTACCCTACACAACTAAGCTAAAAGCCCACACAATCTACTTAGTCTCATAAAGAGTCCTAGAGGTGACCTCTGTCTGGCATGCCAAACAACCTTAAACCCTGCCTTGATGGTACTGCTGCATATTCGCAAGTCTAGCTACACTCGAGTAACCAGCAAGCGCAACCTCTACCTGGTCTGTGACATCAATATGACTTGTTGACAGGACAGATTTGTGTCCCAGAGACTCCCCCATCTGTGGAATAGACTGCCTCTCCACATCAAGCAGAGTACCTCATTATCCCTTTTTAAGTGCAACCTGGATAACTGGATGGGGAACGAAAAATACACCCCTGGGATTCCACCTGTGTCCCTGCTGGACAAGGGCATGGGATGCTGACTTGTTGGAACATGGTATAAATTCTTAGCTAGACTTGTAAAGGCCTCAGGGTCAATAGCCTAGTAACTTCCTCTGATCCTATGATCCTATGAAGAAGAAGAAGACATTGATAAAGAGAGACAATCACAAAAGCAAAACTACTTATCAGTAATGTTCTTCACTGGGTGGCAGTACACTCCTTGAAAAAAACAGGATAAAAATTCTGACATTATACAATAGCAAATAAAATAAACTATTAAGGCAAGGCCTAAAATAAATGTACTACAGCAATAGTTACACCAAATGCAGTAAGACTAAAAGCAACCTAATACTACCTGTGTAGGGGTTGTGTAAAGTCCATGAGTTGCAAATACTGTGACCACAAGAAGCAGTGAAGCTAAAGCCTCCAGTCATGTAATACCCTGACCATAGCTGCTTGCCAAGAGATGGTAGACATTGCCCACAAAATGGTGCCATGAGTTGTACAGTGCAAACCATGCCAAGTGTACACCACTGCAGAATTGCAAAATGAATATGCATGGGATACTGAAACCTGGAAGTAATAATGGACCAGTACATGACACCTACCATGAGACATTGCCTGACAGCATGTTAGATGCATGCACATGATATGATTGGTGTAACTGTTAGAGGCAGGGATAGGAGGGAGGTAAGTGTAAAACAAAACATGTCAGACAGGCAGATGGTCCAGGGCACTGTATATTAATAGCAGGGTGGATGGCAATAAGTGTGGCACTGAATGATTCCAACCATTCAGTTGAAGTAGATGATGGCACCAGTGATGATCGTGGAAGAGCTACTGTCAGCCTATTCTGTATCACCATGCAACTGGTGGGAATCTTTGATGATGCAATAGACAGTAGAACACTTAAGCTGTAATTAATGGTTAAAATAATTAGCAGCAGTACATACATAGACAATGAAGCAGGTGCCTAACAGATACGCAAATATAATATCAATTCAATATACATATCCTGACACATGGCAGATTTTCTGCCATCTCACAAGGTGCTAATAATCTGAAAAAATAAACATATTTGTCAGCCTTAAGAACTGAATATAGCTGAACAAGAATGCCTAACTATACCTAAGCAACCACCAATTATTATTACTTACTGCTGAACTCTGGCTCCTACTCTCTAACCTTCTTTTCCCATTGGCTAAGAAGAATAAGCTGATGTCTCTTTAGGTTGCTGTAATGACAATAATACTGCTTATCAGAGTGGGTGGTGCCAAGCACATCACTCACCAGAGCAGTAAGGCAGGGCCAGGCACCTATCTTTTATTTTTAGGCCCCATAAGAGTTCATTTGCAGATGTTCCTATTGTTTGTGAGGCAAGAGATACAGAAATATTTCAGTCTCTTTCCTGCACCATGTGAGAGCATTTCTAGAATCAGACCCTGCAAGGAGGCGTGGCCACTTCACTGGTTTTTGCCAAGAGGAAAATGACTGCAGATATATGTCGGTGCACTTTGAAAGGTCACTTTATGTGCATCAGCTGGCAGCATGGCAATACAACATAGCCCAGTGTCACCATATACCTGCATAGGTAGTTGCTAGGCATGCATCCAGGAGACCACTAAGGAACCATTTTCAAGTTCCCAGTTGCCAAAGAGCTCTGTCTGGATAAGTGATGAGCTCATGGTTTACAGCAGGTAAACAAAGGCTGCAGGGATCAAACTCTGCACCAAAGGAAGCAACCTGCTAACAACTCATGAACTTAATTCTCTGTGTTACTTGCCAGCAGATGCCACAGAATCATACATCAACAATCCTATTGCCAGTGTGTTGGGGTGAGTGTCAGAAGTGCTGAAAAAAGGTATTAGCTGGGTAAAGAAAAACATGAAGGTTTCCATGGTTGTGCCATGCCACTCTTAGTGTCTGGGAGGTGGATTAAGAAGCCCATAGCTTTGTAAAAGCCACATTTCTCTCCACACATGTATAGACCACTTTTTGGTCTCCTTTGTATGTGCATCAACAGGCAAGTGCCTTGTATCACCATCTAAGGATGATATACATTGCATTAAATATGAGATTCAGAGTTATTTTGCCTAAATTGTCTCATTAGCATAGTTGCTGAGCTATGAACCCCAAAACTCTACAAAATAAACAGCTGCCACCATTTTGATGCTAATCAGTTTTCAAGAATAAGATATCAATGCTGGTCTCCATAGGCCATTGGCAGGCATGGAGAGTGACTGAATAACTTTAAGAATCTTTTATTGTTGGTGACGTGTTACAAAGAGATGGGGACCACAGCAAGGGCTGTTAGGGATCTCCGCAGTAAACAGCTACACTAGTCCATGGATTATGAATGTGGAGGACATCTCCTGTAGTAAGGCTATGCAAGCCATTGGCACGTGGAAAGACTGACTGGTTCACTGTAAGACACTTTTAGTTTTGGAAGGGTTGCTCTACAGCAGCAAACTGACATGGGGTGTATAGCATAAGCAGAGTTGCAACAATAAGTGAGAGAAGGCAGGGCACAGATGCAGACAACTAAAGGCGAACACCTCTATGGTCATGGGGCTGTGTGAGGTGGTCTATGCCCTGCTGGTGAATGGATTGCAGTGCACAATTATTGCATCTATGGATCATATATGGAAGACAGTGGATGGGATGGAGCGGGGATCTCACATTGGATAACCTATACAGGACAGGAGTGAATATGTGAGGCACATGATGGCTGTGCTCTTTTAGGCACAGGTCAGTTGAGGCTGAGCACAGGTAGCTTGTCAATATACAGTCCAGACTTATGCTGTGCTACTGGACAGCTATGGGGAAATATCTTTTTATAATTAAGTATGCAAGGAATGGCACATTATATTTTGTGCCCAGACACTAACCATGCATCCATCCATCCACAACTTCTTTTCCTATTTTTGCACATGGTCAGGTTGTCACTTCAACAGTGACAATCATCTAGAGCCAAGGCTAGCCATACCTCTCAACTGTACAAATTTTTGCAGAATTTCCAGATTTTTGAACCATATTTTTGGTAAATTTTTCATAAAATTGTGGTTTTCTGGCAAATTGGTGGCGAATCATTAAAGACTGAAGTTAGAAGATAATGGCAGGCATTTCAGAATTCATATCCTTCTGAAAATTCATCCTAATGCAAAACCTGCACTTCTATCAACTTTCTAAGTTTGTAAGAGCAGTATCTAAAATTTGTCCCTATTTTTGGACATTTGTTCCACTTTTATTTATGGCTTTGTCCAGGTTTCTTGCTCCAAGAGGTTGAGAGGTATGATGCTAGCCATTTATGTTTGTCCTCATTAACAGACGTTTCATGGTGCAGAAAGAGTAGAATCACCCCAAAAAGTTATTTGAAGTAAAGACTGATAAGCTACTACAGGGTCTTCATGAACAGAAATTACAAACAGTGGGCACAGCCAAGAGTGAATGAGCATTATCAGACTGTGTGCAAGGTGTGAGCTGGTGGTGAATGTTAATGCAGTCAGTGACCACAACAGGACACCTTATCAAGTCCATTGCAAGGTCACCAACATGATCTTGCATATTTGCAACAACACCTACATCATTGTACAGGACAGCATGGGCACAGGTGAAGGCCTGTCATTTCTATACTACCCTCAATGCCATGAAGAAGCTCCTGTCATCCTTATATGGGGAGATTGAAAGCATCCTGATAACCTGATAACTGGCAGAGGCCTGGAAGTAATAGATGAACTAGATGCACTGTCCTGTGTTTTGCTCAGGATTCAGCAGGTATTTCATTAGGTGAGTAAAACACTTTAATGGCATAAATGTGCCATAAGCTCAGGGATGTCCAGTTCCACTACATCTCCTCTACAGGTACATGTGAGATGCAAGAACAAAGGCATACCACTCAGAGTGAATTTGTTCATATTCTTTGCATAGCTATTATCTGTACTATCAATGCATCAGAGGGCAGTAGGATTATGATGTTAACTATCTGCTTTCAGAGATGCTATAGTTATGGGATCTTCCATCATGGAACACTGCAGCCCTGATTTCAGTGCTACATCAGAATTTGTCAGTGATGGCTGTCTTCCACTAGACCATTCTGTGGTCAGTGGTAATTGTGAAGTGGCTCAACATCACCCATGTCAAATGACATGGCTCTGCTGCCTGTGAAACATGCTACCACCTCTACAGACCCCAAGGAAAAACAGATCATGCCTAGCAACCCCACAGAGAGATACCCTCATTCTCTTCATGTGCATCAGAAGTGGGCAGTGGTATCTCCACAAAATATAGGGACTGGGATCAGGTGCTGTGAACTGACAGCCATCAATTCCATGCCTTCTGCTCAATGCATAAAATGGGTTCAAAGCAGTCTTCCAAGAATGAACAGATGCCACAACCGTCATGGCTGAGATAATAGGTATGCTGTACAACCTGCATGATGGCATAACTCATGGTTTTCAATATATGACCCAGCTGAATTTTTTTTTTTTTAGAAGAGAACCTGGGTATATCCTCTGCCTTAAATCCACAAAAGAACACGAGGCTCAGAAACTAATTCTGAAAAATATTTAATAGCAAATATAACAGGTAAGCACTTTCATTCTCCACATGAAAACTTTGTCAGATAATTTCATACAAAACTTCAAACTTTTATAAAACCATCAATTAAAAAACTTAAATCATGTGACTGCCACACCCCTACATTAAAAAGTAATTTAAAGCAACACATTTGTAAAACCATTTCAATATGTAAATATTTCCTAAAATGCCATGTGGGATGTTGGGCCCACAAGATACCCATTCAAAATAACTAGATACAGGAGTTGTTCCTACTTTTATTAGGACAATTTTAAGTGACATAACTTGGATGTTTATTTGCTTATCTTAAAATTGTCTTAAATTTTAAGAGGCAAGCTATTGATCACTCAATCCTTGCTAGATGTTCACACAAAAACTTAGGTGCTAGTATAACTCTCTTTTTTCTAACATTAGGGTCCATGGTCCCCCTCTGTTGTTAGGTGGTATTTTTTTCAAGTATGATAAACTCAAAGACATGCCCCAGATTAACCTGGACATGTTTAAACAGAGCATTAGTTTCTTTCCTTTTCTTAATTACATAGAGATGTTTGTATACTCTAGAGTGTCCTTCAGTTAGCACTCTGTTTTTCCTATATAAAACCTGTGACATGACCTACACAGTGCTGCATAAACCACCCCTGTTGGTTCACAGTTATAATTTCATAATAATTTAATTACATTCCCATTAATAATAACTTGATAATTCACATAAATATATTTACAATATATAGTATGACTCCAAATCCAGCTCCAGACAAGTGACAAGTGGAGTACCTCAGGGTTCAGTCCTCGGACAGCTCTTGTTTGGCATCTACTTTTCTGAAGTACAGGCCAACACTAAGGGACAAAAGATGTGGATATTCTACAAAAGGGCCTTACAGAAACAGATGCTTGGTGCCAGAGCCATGGGCTCAAACTTAATGCCAAGAAATGTATAGTTATCCCCTTTGGGAATAAAACATGTACCCATGAATTACCACATAGGTGGCAGTACACTAAACACTGAAAGTGTGATTTGAGACTTAGGGACACAGGTGGACAGTAGTCTCACCTTCAATAACCACATCGCCACAACAGTCAGGAAATCCTTCTATGTGGCACACCTCATCACTAAGGGCTTTTCATCCAGAAAAAGGAGGTCATTGTCCCACTGTACTCATTCCTCATTAGACCCATTATAGAGTACAACGCCCCATTTAGTATGTACCTCACAAGACATCTGCAACAGCTGGAAAGGCCACAGAAATACCTCACTAAAAGAATCACAGGCCTAAAGCAGATGCCCTATGCTGACCATCTAAAAAACTCCAGCTATACTCTGTGGCATATCGTCTACTCAGAGGCGATCTCTGCTTAACATACAAGGCCATGTCAAACCCTGAGTTGTTGGACATGCTCCACTTAAATAAAACCCCAATCCTTCAAAGACACACGCTCTAGGGATCTAAACCTTGTCATCACAATGAACAAAACATGCTGGAGGGATAGGTTCCTGACCCAGAAACTCCCTGTACTCTGGAATAGACTGCCCATATATGTCAACCAAAGCACCTTCTTGGCCCTCTCCAAAAGGAACCTGACGATTGGATGGGAGATAGGAAATTCACCCTGAGGATCACGTCAGTCACCCTGCTAGACAGGGGTCCAAGGAAGCAAATATTGTGGGAAGAAATATCCAGGGAAATGTTATGGCTAGGCTTGTATAGGCCTAAGGGCTGAGAGCCTAGCACCAACCTATGAACTGTATTTTCTCATACCCAAAGTATTCCACACAGGTTTATTTTCTGTTTCTAGTATGGATTTAAGATTTTTACCTCTTGTATATACAAGTGGTTTCTCCTCAATGTTCTCCTTAATTTGTCTGTCATCTTTTAGGATGGACCAATTTTTTTCAAGTATGTATTTGATGCGATCACTGTCAAATGTGTTCATGGTGATGAATGAGTTTCTAAACCCTTTTTGTCAATTATTATTATTTACTTGACTCATCTCATATTGGTATTTGTGCCAGGGTTGTGTTGTGATACAACAATTTCTGTATTTCCTAAAATTGGGCTGAAGTGTTTTTGATCCCTCTTATTAATCACCTCCAGCATCAAATTATCTATAAATCTAGCCAGGTAGCCTCTCTTTTGGAACATTTCTTTCAAAAGTGTACAGTCATCCAAAAAGTCTCATCCACTGTAGTCATCTGGGCTGCCCACACAAACTGCTGATTGGCAATGGCTTTCTTTTGTGCCAATGGGTGCTCACTTCCAAAATGTAAGAAACTGTTGGAATAAGTAGGTTTTCTATGAATTTCAGACATAAACCTCTTATTGATAATGCCATTCAACAAACAGGCATCTAAGTATGCTATGTGTGTATTGTCAGCTTCACTTGCAAACTTTAAAAAGTTTGTACTTCTGTTGATATACTCTAAAAACAGG
This sequence comes from Protopterus annectens, assembly GCF_019279795.1. Classification (NCBI taxonomy): domain Eukaryota; kingdom Metazoa; phylum Chordata; order Ceratodontiformes; family Protopteridae; genus Protopterus; species Protopterus annectens. Next base: position 1,540,507,840 of record NC_056743.1, on the reverse strand, counting down.
GGAATTTTATCTCTAGTATCATCCCATAAGATAAAAATATCATCCAGATATGTTGTGTAAAACTTACATGTCCCTATAAGATCTTTGTTAAATGAGTACTTCTTTTTCCATTACATGGTGGCAATGTTTCCAAACAACCCTCTGCATGCAGAGCCCATACCTACTCCTTTTTGTTGCAAATACGATTATCCTTCAAACATAATGAAATTATTTTTCAACACAGTTTCCAAGGGACTCTCATTACTATAATCTTGTGGAATACCTTTCTCAAAAAGGAATTCTGTGAACCAATCTAATACTAATTGGTGGGTTATAACAGTATCTTCTTCTTCTTTCGGCTTTTCCCAGTTAGGGGTCGCCACAGCGGATCACCTTGTCCGCACATTGATTGGCAGTGGAGTTTTACAGTGTCGAGTTGCCAGCCCGGCTCCCAACCTTCCACAGAAGGCACACTCACACGCACACCTAGGGCCAATTTAGAGTGTCCAATCCACCTACAGCATGTCTTTGGGATGTGGGAGAAAACCGGAGCACCCGGAGGAAACCCACGCGACCACAGGGAGGACATGCAGACTCTGCACAGAAGGCACCCCAGCCGAGGATCGAACCAGAGAACCTCTTGCTGTGAGGCGGCAATGCTACCCACTGCACCACCGTGGCCGCCCTGGTGGGTTATAACAGTATAACGATCCTTAACATCAATTGTTATGAAAACATAGTTTTCTTTAAACTGTAACTTATTTTTCTTAAAAAAAAATCCCATGAATCATTGCAGAAATGTTCTTCTTGTGCCACTTAGCCTTGGTGTTGATGGATAAGTATTGAGATGGTCAGATGGAGTTTCATTGTGTCTTTGTGGTCTTAGAGAAAGCATATAGAAAAAGCATATAACAGGGTGCCTAGAGAGGAGTTGTGGTATTGTATGAGGAAGACAGGAGAGGCAGAGATGTACGTAACAGTGGTAAAGGATATGTACGAGGGCAGTGTGACAGTGGTGAGATCTGTGGTAAGAGTGATGGATACATTCAAGGTGGAGGTGGGATTACATCCTTCAGCTCTGAGCCCTTTCTTATTTGCAATGGTGATCGACAAGTTGACAGACAAGATCAGACAGGACTCCCTGTGGACTATGATGTTTGCGGATGACATTGTGATCTGTATTGAGAGTAGAGAATGGGTTGAGGAGACCATGAAGAGGTAGAGATATGCTCTAGAGAGGAGAGGAATGAAGGTCAGCAGGACTACGACAGAATATATGTGCGTGAATGAGAGGGAGGACAGAGGAATGTGAGGATGCATGGAGTAAAGATGGCGAAGGTGAATGAGTTTAAATACTTGGTCAATGGTTCAGAGTAATAATGAGTGTGGAAGAGAGCAAAGAAGAGAGGGCAAGCAGGGTGGAGTGGGTGGAGAAGAGTGTCAGGTGTGATTTGTGACAGATGGGTACCAGTAAGAGTGAACAGAAAGGTCTATAAGATGGTAGTGAGACCAGCTATGTTACATGGGTTGGAAACAGTGGCACTGATGAAAAGACAGGAGTCAGAACTGGAGTTGGCATAGTTAAAGATGTTAAGATTTGCATTGGGTGTGATGAGGCTGGACAGGATTAGAAATGAGTATGTTAGAAGGTCAGCTCAGGTTGGATGGTTTGGAGACAATGCCAGAGAGGCGCGATTGTGTTGCTGTGGACATGTACTGAGGAGGGATGCTGGGTATATTGGGAGAAGGATGCTAAGGATGTAGATGCTAGGTAAGAGGAAAAGAGAAAGCCTAAGATAAGGTTTATGGGTGTGGTGAGAGAGGACATTCAGGTGGTTGGTGTGACAGAACAAGATGCAGAGGATAGGAAGAAATGGAAACAGATGATCCACTGTGGTGTCCTCTGATGGGAGCAACTGAAAGAAAAAGAAGAAGACTCCAAGTTTCTCATCTAAAAAATTGGCATGTGGGCGAGTGATAGATCCATGTGCATCAACTATGGGACACATTGGGGTCTGTTGAATACTCTTATGGATCTTAGGCAATCCAAGCATTGTGGGGATCTTAGGATTGACAACATTAATATAGTTGTTATCATCAGTGTTAACCTATTTCTGAATAAACAGGTCTCACCTGCAGCAATTAGAAAGACCCCAAAAGTATCTCACCAAGAGGATCAAGGGTCTCAAACAGATGTCATATGCTGCTCGGTTAAAAAACTCCAGCTCTACTCAGTTGCATACCGCCTACTTCGAGGCGATCTATGCCTGACATACAAAGCTATGTCAAATCCAGAATTAATGGACATGCTCCACCTCAGTAAATCTAAATCCCTTAGAGCCACATGCTCGAGGGACTTGAACCTCAGCACAGAAATAAATAGAACTTGCTGGAGGGACAGGTTCATAACCCAGAGGCTCCTTCACTCTGGAATAGAATTCCAGTTCATGTGAGGCAGAGCACCTCACTGAATCTCTTCAAGAAGAATCTCGATACGTGGATGGGGGATCGTAGGTTTGTCCCAGGGATTACTCCCGTGTCACTATTAGACAGAGACACAGTAAACTAAACCTTAAAAAGGGCACAGTATACTCAAATCAAGGGGTGACATAAGCCATACAGAATCGGGCTAGGCTTATAATTGCCCCAGGGCAGATAGCCTAGTATGAACCTATGAACCTATGAACCTAAATCATTTCTAATTTTTCTATAACAAATGTTTAATTCACTAATTGACACATTGTTATAAGTTTCATCAGTCAGTACTTTCTTCATCCCCCTAACATAGTCAAAAGTATCCATGACTACAAGCCCACCCCATTTATCAGGCTTCATGATCCTCATGTTATTGCTCTTCAGTTCTTCTAGTCTCGTTTTTTCATCCCTAGTCAAATTGTTATAGTTAGTATACTTATTTCTCTTTTGTAATGCATGCCTAATATCAAGCTCACATATCCTTTTGAATCTTTGCAAAATAGCATGAATAGGGGGATTGAAAGTACTGGATATCCTAAGGGTGGTTATAGCATTATTTAAATTTTGAAAAATAATGTCGAAATTTAGTTTTCTTACATATTCTTTTAGATCTATAAGGACATGCACCACATCTGCTTGTCTAGTAGGTACAAATGTAAGCCTCCTAGCAAAAATATCCCCATAGAAAACATCCATGAGAAATGAAGAAAAGTTATGAAGTCACCATTGTTGTTGGTAATAATGTTGCAGAATTCATTCCCTGGTTCAGTGCCAGTTCGAATTCTTTACCATGTGGTTCTGCCACCTCTGACCATCCCTCTGTGGGGGCTTGATGTAATTCTTAGCCATCCATTGGTTGGTCTTCTCGATGCATAAAATGAGTACAAAGTTGTCGTTCAAGTATGAGCAGATGCCACAGCCATTATGGCTGAGATAATAGATGTGTTGTACAGCCTGCATAATGACATATTTCATGGTTGTCAATATATGAATTTTTTTTTTTTTTTTAGGAAACTTGGGTACCTCCTTTGCCTCTATGAATCCATCTGTCTCTATGAGTCAGGTCAAATGTCATTCCATTGGCTCTATTTTTCTGCTTCCATTGTGTGCACACCTCACATGGCAGGTAGGTTAATGTCACATACAGCTATTTGATCCATGTCTCGCTGATGCTGAGCATGGTGTGGCCACCCACACAGGCATTGCTATGAAGTGGTTATGCTTCCCGCTCACCTTTTTGCCAGCTGATGTTAGTGCCATTTATGTTCCTTATAGACATTATGCACCCATGACCGGGAATTTTAATTTCTACATCATTCTCATCCCACATAACCTGTTACAGCCTCATATAAGCAATGCTATCACTTATGCAGGATTTGTGTGCTGTCTAACCCATATCAAGTACCTAATACATCTGGATACTTACTATTCTGAGGAAACACTACTGTCTCTCTGCAGGGTATAGCCAGTCCCCCAGCCCCATCACCCAGCTATGTCACTTACTCCCTTCCACGTCTTTTGTCCCCACTTTTAACAATGAACCCACTGCTGATACCTGTCACTATCATTGTGACCCCCCCCCATGCATACGATGACAAAAACATCCTATCTTGTCTGCTGTGTTAAAGAGGTAGATTATGTTTAATGCACTTTATGACACTAAGTGCAGTGTACAATATAGCCTGAGTATAGTATTGCATGTATCAGTTATAAAACTTTGTTTTGTCCAGTTTGGCTCATAGATGTGCATCAGTTGCCACTTGTTTGTCAATGTCACAGTGTACTGCAATGGCTTTTCGCTAACATACCCCCAGATTCGATAAATGTATTTTTCCAAGCAGGAACTTTGTAGCCGCTCCTGCATGGAATATGGCCGCCGAGCAATCCAGTAAACTAATGTTTTGATGTGCACGAGCCTGCCTACACTGTTCCTGCATGGAATTCAATGCAGAATGCTAATGACCTCATTTGGTGGTGAAAACCATGCAAATGAGGTGAATTAGTGATTCAGCAAGCAGGCAAGTATCCGTGCAAGAACAGTATTAGTTGCAGAAATGTATTCGGCTAGCCAAATACATTTCTGCAAATAACAAAATAGAGGCATAACAGCTCCAAATAAAGCATGTATTACACTCTTTAGGCATGCCACTGACCAACTATATGGCCACTGGCAGGGAAAAGTGCTTCATTTTTAAAAAAAAATCAAAGTTATTTTTTTTGGCCAATCTCGGCTGTTTAAGCATAGGGCAGTGGTGCACAAATGGGATCATGCCGAAAAAAAAAATGTGAAAACTCAAATTTAAGGGAAATCTGCATTTTCCCATTAGAGTCTATGGCATGCAGAATTAAAATAATACCAGGGAACAATGGCTGTCAAGGGGAAAGGCTTTAGGGTGGTGCAGTAACTATGGACTAAAGTAGTGGGGCATGCAAATGAGGGGAAATTTACATAATCACAAAACTCTTCTAAGTGCCAAACTGCACCTAACCATGTAGGTGCTATAGCATGATTGTGCAACTAGGAGGAGCAACAGACATGAAAATGGGGTGTGTCAGGCATGGTGTAAGCACATTGGAGCCCTATGGTGCACAGATAAGCTTAGCTAAGCACAGCTAAATAAAGGTGTGTGTCTGAAGCTGTATTGACTTATTCCATGAAATGAAAAGCATGTTCACATCATGGGAGGGCCATTTCTTTGTGTTTATATTAGCTAAATGGGTTTGCTTGACACGCACCCTGTCTAAAACAAAAAAAAAACCCGGAAATAGCAGGACTGTTTACATTTGGGCATCGGGTTTGAGGAGTGCACCGTAGGGCTTAAAAGGAGATGAAATGGGAAGATATAAAAAGTAAAAAAAAGAAAATAGCAGAATAAATGCATTCAAGAACAAATTACATAGCTAGCAGGTGGAATGCATCATAGTCAACCAATCATACAGGCAGCATCTGCAGCACAACAGTATAAACTATGGAAAAACCTTACAGTTTGTTTTTTCCCACAAACTTTGCATCACTGGTGTGCACATGCAGGTGAATTTTAACTGGAAAAATATTAGAAGATGCATTGCTTTGATCCATCAGTATGTGTTAGAGCCTGAGGGTGGAGAAGAGGATAATGCCGACAACCGCCACAGACCAAAGAGGAGAAGAAGAGTGTTCAGACCCAGGGTAACGTACCAGGGTCTACATGATCTGGAGAGAGTAGAGCACTACAAGATGGACAGAGACATAGTGAAGCAAATCATTAAGCTGTGCCGGACTCAACTCAGACCCACAGCCAACAGAGCGGAACCCATCTTAGTGGATACCTAGGTATGTGTAGGCTTAAGAATACTAGCTATAGGTACTTTCCAAAGACCTACTAGGAACATCATGGGGGTCTCACAAGCATCTGCATCCAGGGCACTCCACCAGCTCCTGGATGCCATGATACCACATGCTGTTGAGCACAGTTACTTCCCCAACACCTATGAGGAGAAGATCAGCAATATGCATATCTTCCACCATGTAGCAGAATACCCGGAGGTACTGGGTGTCATAGTCTGCACGCACATCCACATTAAAATGCCACCCGGTGAATAGAGTAGGGTCTACATAAACCACAAGGGATTCCTCTTCATCAATTGCCAGGTTGAGTGCAATTATCATGAATGTGTGTGCTGGCAGCCATGGAAGCTATCACAACTCCCACATCTGGCATTCATTACAGCTGTACCAGGCATTTGCCAGTGGGGGCATCCCCTATGTTCATCTGGTGGGGGATGCTGGCTATGCACTGGAGCCTTGGATGATGATACCCATCAGAAATGCACATACACCCACACAAGAACGTCATAATGAGGCACACACACAAACCAGGATCAAGTCACAGTTCCCACTGCCTTGATATATCTGGTGGAGCCTCGTCGTACTCTCCAGCCACATGTGCACACATGTTAATAGTATATGCATAAACAGCTGCAGCAGGAACAGAACTGGGAAGGGCCATACAGTCCAATACCATTGCCGAAGTCCCTACAGTCACAGAGGGACTCAGAGGAGGAGGCCCCTGAGCCTACTCCTGTAGGCAGATGGAGGCATGGCCAGTATGCTCAGGCCTTGGCGAAAAGACAACCCATAGCACACACACTGATATTGTAGGGACCCCAGGGACTGACACCTCTCTCTGACTCACATAAACACTTAAATGGATGACACACACATCACATTACCTGTAACTTACCATGTATAGGCAGTGTACTGTGTACATCCAAAACATGTGGCCCTCAAGCACCATTGTCAGAACTGCTGCAGGCACAAGGTAAGTCAGTCTTCTTAACAATAAATGAATGGATTAGTATGTTTTGCTAGCATATCTATGGTAATGCTGCATGCAGACAAGGGAATGGGGTGGCCTACTGGGATAGCAGCACACAACTAACAGCTATGTGGGACACCAGGAAATGTCTGGCCAAAACTGGCCTTCACACACTATGCTGTAGTACCCAAGGTGGCAAATCCCACTGCAGTATATGTATGGGGACAGCTAACTGGGGGGGGGGGTCATAGGTCACAGGCATAAATATCAGTGTGGGGGTCCCATACCCACCCCTCACATCTACCAAGCAAGTCAGCTGTAGCAAACCAGACAGAAATGTCTGGTAAAGGCAGACAAATGGTGGCAGTGCTGAATTACCCCACTACAGACTCACACAGTGATAGCACAGCAGGACTCGAAATTGCAGTAAGGCTATGAAGGGTAAGAAGTCTGAAACTCAAATGTATGCCATTATAATCTGACCTATGCTCTTTACTGACATGCCTTTAGTCCCCAAGACAGGGCACAATAGTATGGTAAATGGAACCAAAATGTAAAGCAAATATCAGCACAGTCGGTGCAAATGTATACAGTTGACAGGTGTACCCACCATATACCCACAGGAATGCAGTAACATGTATGTTTGCAGGGAAATAGCAGCACAGCACACATTGGCAGGGCTGTACCAATGCACATGAAAACATGTTGCCTGTCCACAATATGTAGGGGTCAATGAACTATGTGTATGTGTGTTAATACTGTCAGGATCTGGCCAGCACGTTCTCCTGGCAGTCATCTCGTAGTGTCCTAGGTATAGTGCTGTCTTTGACAGGGCCATGTGTAGATAACTGCAGTGCCAACTGTTATGCATGTCAGTGACATCCACTGATCTGCCACTGACATACATGGAAGTCACAGTGATATGTGGAATATACTACACATATAATGGACATCTTGAAGGATGTGTAGCTGAGGTGCCAAGGCTTTTGTGAATATAAATTCTTTTTGCTACTGTTGCCAGTGGTTATTCTCAATAATCCTTTTTCTTATGTTTTCTTTTACATATAATGGACATGCCTGTACAGTAGAATGCAGTCTGTACCCACACCCATAACCCCCAACCTCTGACAGCAAGATGTTCGGACAAGGGATTTAATAAAAGTTGAACAAAGGCACAATGATAGGCATGTGTTGTAAATATTGTCCTTACATACTGAGAAAGTTGGTAGGGTGAGGGGTTTGCAGTGGTGGGAATTGTCTGAAGGTTATGTAGTCTGAAACAGTAATGTTTGTCATTATTTTGTAACATCACTTTCAATTATATGTAACAAACTTGCCATAAAAACACACGTTTACGTAGACAGGATGAAACCTCTAGCCAAACACCTGAACAACCTGCCAAAAAATGTACAGGTGAGAGGTGTGCCCACACAAGGATATGACATCTGAGGTTAGAAGGATACCACACAAGCAGGAGATCCCCAGCCAGTATATCACCAGGTTGCTGGACTGTTTACACAGCGCATCATCACTCCACTGGCTGTAGCCACATCTCACAAATGGCCTTGTTGGGCAAGAATGTACATAGTTGCCCTCATAATATTAGTCTATGCGTCATACAACTAGTATTCCTCTGGTAAAGCACCGTGTTGATCTGAGGATGTCTTGCACTAGGTAATGGCACAATACATTGCAGTGTCAGACTATAGATATATCAGCAAATGCCTACTAAACAAACCCAGTACCCTGTGGAAAGTCCTATGTACTCCTGAGAGGTATGGCTGTGGCACACAAAACTTTGGTCTGGAGTACACCTATCTCTGGAATGGAGTCCCACTCTAACTATAGAAGGTCACACTGGGCATGCGTCTACACTTAGAGAATCACAGGACATGTTGGAACCCACATCAGAATATATGACTGTATTGTGTATATATGTTTGTGCATACAGACAGCTATGCACACCTTATCTGTCTCCACACACACACATCAGATAGGAATACCCTCAGCTAGATGAAAGTGGCCCATATGTGATATATCTGTATCTGTTGCATGAGATATATACACACACACACACACACACACACACACACACACACACACACACACACACACACACACACACACACACACACACACACACACACACACACACACACACACACACACACACACACACACACACATATATATATGGGCAACAGATAACAACATATGTCAAGCATACATACACATAGATGTGGGGAAGTGACAGACAGACAGTGATGGAGAGAGAGAGACACAAGGGACACATACAGAGTGAGTCACACACATGGATACCCTGAATGGCATACAGTGATGTCCTGCTGTGGACAGTGGCATACCAGTTGTAAACAATTGCACGTGCCAGCATAGGGAACCTTCAGATAGTTTCCCAAGCCACTTTTAACACAGTAGAAAACTGGCTCCTTAATATGCAGCTCATATTAAATCAAAACAAAACAAAACTATTGCATTTCTCCCCCAACAGTAGACACCCCTTACCAGTCTTTACTATTCGATCTAACAATGGGACCACCATTTCTCCTGACCACTCTACCAAACTCTTAAGAGTAGTAGTTGACATCCTCAAGTTTGATTTATACATTAATCAAACTATTAAAACTGTCAATAAAAAACTTGGATCTCTCTATAGGATTAAACCCTACCTAACTCCATTAGCTAGAACTGTCACTGCCCGACCGCACCTTCTCTCCACCCTCCTTTTTGCTTCACCTTTACAAACTTGAGTAAGACTAGTCTTACAAACTATCTAGTTGCTATAATAACATTGCCAGATTCACCACTGGTACAGTTTACAGAACCCATCACTGCCTTAACCTAAACTCTCTACTATCAGGTCAATCAAGTAATAATAGCTCACAATATTCTCTATCAGCCTGCAAATATGCCTATACTCATTAACCTTATTACTCCCTACAGTAACCTTAGGGCACTATGCTCATCCGACAAACTCTTAGTTCAAACTTTCAAAGCTAACAACTTTGCTGGAGAATCACTGTTTGCCAACTCTGTGGGAAAAACCTGGAACTCCCTTCCTGTTTACCATACTTCAGAACTCTCTCCAACATAATTGAAGAAAAACTAATACAGTATTTCAAACTGCACTGGCTTTACCCATGCACCAGTCTGGATTCGTTAATACCAAATACTCAGGTGCTAAAACAGGATGTCTTCCTCCACTCTGACTACATCCGAAGTGTATGCCTATAATCTTATAACAGTGTATATTGTTAGACTAATGAAGTATGAATCTATGTATGTTTGTATCATATACTGCTCTGATCTTGACAAATGTTTTTTACATCTTATATGTAACATACATCTTATATGTTGATCTTGACAAATGTTTCTTATATCTTATATGTAATAGTCTTTGTATGTATGTCTGGAGCTTTTCTCCCCGGGACTCCACTGAAAATAGACTTGGATTCAGTCGGACTATCCTGGTCAACAAATGTAAAATAAAAATAAATAAATAAATAAATAAAAGGTGAGCCCTATTGTGTTGCAGTTCTGAGGTTGGGTTTATAATATCACATCACCTGCCTGTGTGTGTGTGTGTGTGTGTGTGTGTGTGTGTGTGTGTGTGTGTGTGTGTGTGTGTGTCTAAGTATTAGGAGACTGTTCCCACTCAGTATACTTCACATTGTCCTACTTCACAACAACTAGTGCTGTCAGTCACCTTAGAAGTACCATTGGACACCTATCACCCCTCTAAGCTCTGTAGCACATGTGATAACTGTGTAACACTATAGTACAAATAACTAGATAGGTAGGGGTTCTAATATCAATACTGGCAACTGTGTGTGTGTGACAGGGGTTTATGACAATAGATTGTATACACTAAATATTGAATGGCCGGAAAACTGAAAATGCTGGTGATAGAAACTTGCTTTATGAGATCACAGTACAGTCAAAATTGGGAAATTTGCCCTTTCCTCGCTGTAGTGCCATCACGGAGTTAGTATATACATTTAGAGGGGGTGTGGGAGATGCAGCCCCCCACAAAATGGGTTGTGTATCACCCTGTACACTTCCCATCACCCTTGTACACTTCCCATCACCCTACTTTACAAGGCTTGCTGATGTCATTCACCTTAGAAGTACCTTGGGACAAGGTGACTTCATATAAGCTCTGTGGTGTGTCTGATAACTGCATAACACTATAGTAGAAATAACTAGATAGGTAGGGGTTCTAATCTCAATACTGGCAACTGTGTCTGTGTGTCTGTGTGTGTCTCTGTGGGTGTCTGTGTATCTGTGGGTCTGTGTGCGTCTGTGTGTGTGTGTGTGTGTGTGTGTGTGTGTGTGTGTGTGTGTGTGTGTGTGTTTAGATTGAGAATCATATCCTGTGTGGGTTATACCATTTTGAGTCGTGTAACACTCTGTACACATCCCATCACCTTACTTTACAAAGTCTGCAATGTCATTCACCTTAAAAGTACCTTGGGACAAGATGTATTCATATAAGCTCTGTGGTGCATCTGATAACTGTGTAACACTATAGTAGAAATAACTAGATAGGTAGGGGTTCTAATCTCAATAGTCTCAACTTCGTGTGTATGTGTGTGTATGTATTTAGGTTGAGAATCCTATCCTGTGTGTGTTATACCATTTTGAGTTGTGTACTACCCTGTACACTTCCCATCAGCCTACTTTACAAGGCCTGCTAATGTCATTTACCTTAGAAGTACCTTGGGACAAGATGAATTCATATAAGCTGCATGGTGCATTTAATAACTGCATAAAGCTATAGTAGAAATAACTAGATAGGTAGGAGTTCTAATCTCAATACTAGCTAATGTGTGTGTATTTGGTTTGAGAATCATATCCTGTGTGGGTTATACCATTTTGATGTGTGTACCATTCACGCCTGTGTACCACCCAGGCAGGTATGACCCTAGCCCTGAGTAGCATTCTGCCTTCACCCAGAATGATACCACAGTATAAGGACAAAATGATTGACTTCAACAATTAGCTAAGCTTCTGGTGTCTTTCAAACAGGATCCAATATCTGTCTGCCTGGGACGACATGATTGACAGACCACAATGCTTTGCCAGAGATGGTCTGCATCTGTCACCCTGGGATTCAGGTTACTGGCTAAAGCTCTTGCCACCCCTATAGTGCCTTTTTTAGGCAAAGTTCAAAGGACAAAACCACCACTGTAACAGGTACAAGCATGCCAAATCTGAAGGTAATGCTACTCAATGCTAGAAGTCTAAACATCAAAATGCACTCTCTCAAGGCACTCCTAAAAATGAAATGAAGAACATCCATATCTGTGCAGTAACTGAGACCTGGTTCAAGGCTCCAGAGAGCAACCCTGCAATACCAGGCTACAACTCTTACCACACTTTTTGATCACCAAACCAGGACCGGAACACTAAAGGTGGAGGAGTATCCATATTCAACAAGGATATTCACAACATCAGGCTAGCTGCCCAACACAATGCGTCTGAAATTCTCCAGGTGCAACTAACACTAGGTAAGACTGCAATCCAAATTGTAGCTTGCTACAGATCCCCCACCATGCCCCAAGATTCTAATTGCACCTTTCTAAACATACTGGGAAATATTAAGATACAACCCAACACCCTAATACTGGGTGATTTCAACTACCCTGCCATTAACTGGGAAAACTACTCATGTACCAACTCCTTTGCCCAACGGTTCTTGGAAATCATAAATTCCAATGCCCTGGATCAACTAATCCTTAGTCCCACCAGGGTCTCAAATATACCGGACCTGGTCATTACCAACATGGGAAATTGATGATCCACACCTATGGTCACCCCCTCGGTCAGGTCTGACCATAAGCTAATCACTCTTGACATCCACATCCCACCCCCATCCCCCATTAAGGAAACCTCAGTAAAAAACTTCTCCAAAGCCAACTTCATGCTACTCAAGTCAGAAGTGACAAACTTCATGACACCCATGCAGACGGGAACTGAAATTTTGACTGTTGAATCCTACACTAAGGCACTGTATGAGCACATCCACTCATGCATGAATTTTGCCATCTCCAATAGAACCACGATGCTCTCCTCCAAAAAAAAGAAGCCAATCTGGTGGTCATTTGCCATAAACAAACTTTACAACAAAAGGAAAAAACTGTTGCAGAAAAGAGAAAAATCCCAAAATACAAAAAACTCCCTTACCAGCCTCAGTAAGAAGCTGAGATCTCTCATAAAATCCTCCAAAGCTAGTTACAAAAATAAAATTGCCAAGAATTCCAAAGACAACCACAAGGCATTCTATAGCTATGTCAAGAATCTAAATGGCAATGCTCAGGTCTGCTCTGAGCTACAACAGAATGGCATTAAATAAACTGATCCCAAGGATATTGCCAATATCCTAGCAGATTGATTCAGTGCAAACTTCAACCCCCTCTCACCCCATAAAGGGACCATGTCATTACCAAAAGATTTCCAAGTTCTGGTAATAATGGCTACACAGGTTAAAAACACACTCTCCAAAGCAAAGAAAACAGCATTCATGGGACCAGACAACATCCCAGGCTGTGTACTACATGAACTACAAAATGAACTGGCACCTCACCTAAGTGTCATGTTTAATCATAGCCTCACCTTAGGCTTTGTGCCCACTGAGTGGCACACAGCTATAGTTATCCCACTCCACAAGGATGGATCCACCTTGGATGCCAGGAACTATCACCCCATCAGTCTGACGAGCCTGCTCTGCAAGGCCATGAAATGTATTATCATGGAACTTATAAACAAATACATTGGCAACCTTCAAACACTGGACCACATGCAGTTTGGGTTCGTGAAGGGCTGATCTTGTCTTCTGAACCTGATTGACTTTTTTGAATCAGTCTCCAGAGCCATGGACAAGGGTAAGGTGGTCCACACAGCCTACCTGAACCTTGCCAAGGCCTACGACACCCACACTCTGGAATCATAGATAGACTTACTAAGGTGGGCATTAATCCCTATGTCACCCAATGGGTTGCCAACTAGTTTACTGACAGAACCCACACTGCAAAAATAGCCGACTCCAAATCCAGCTCCAGACAATTGACAAGTGGAGTACCTCAGGGTTCAGTCCTGGGGTCGCTCTTGTTTGACATCTACTTCTCTGAAGTACAGGCCAACACTAAGGGACTCTGGCTAACAGAGTTCGCAGATGACTGCAAACTGGGAGCCATTATTGAATCCCCAAATTATGTGAATATTCTAAAAAAGGGCCTTACAGAAACAGATGCTTGCTGCCAGAGCCATGGGCTCAAGCTCAATGCCAAAAAATGTATAGTTATCCCTTTTGGGAAAAAATCATGCACCTGTGAATTGCCACACATAGGTGGCAGTACACTAAACAACGAAAGTGTGATAAGAGACTTAGGGACACAGGTGGACAGTGGTCTCACCTTCTATAACCACATCACCACAACAGTCAGGACATCCTTCTATGTGGCCCACCTCATCACTAAGGGCTTTTCAACCAGAAAAAAGGAGGTCATTGTCCCACTGTACTCATCCCTCAATAGACCCATTATAGAATACAACGCCTCGTTTGGTATGTACCTCTCAAGACATCTGCAACAACTGGAAAGGTCACAGAAATACCTCACTAAAAGAATCACAGTCCTAAAGCAGATGCCCTCTGCTGACCATCTAAAAACACTCCACCTATAGTCTGTCGCATATTGTCTACTCAGAGGTGATCTCTGCTTAACATACAAAGCCATGTCAAACCCAGAGCTGTTGGACATGCTACACTTAAAGAAATCCCAATCCCTCAGAGACACACACTCCAGGAATGTAAACCTTGTCATCACAGTGAACAAAACATGCTGGAGGGATAGGTTCCTGACCCAGAGACTCCCCAGACTCTGGAATAGACTGCCTATACATGTCAAGCAGAGCGCCTCTTTGGCCCTCTTCAAAAGGAACCTTGATGAGTGGTTGGGAGATAGCAAATTCACCCCAGGGATCATGTTAGTCACCCTTCTAGACAGGGGTCCATGGAAGTATATACTGTGGGAAGAAATAGCCAGGGAATTGTTATGGCTAGGCTTGTATAGGCCCTAGGGCCAATAGCCTAGTACCAACCTATGAACCTCCTGATGGCATTACTTTATATAGCATGTTAATGACATCTGCCTCACATGCAGCATGTTAAACTGTTGTACAGGCCATTGCAGTCATCTGTACAGATGTCTACGGAATATCTGGATGTTTGCAACACATATGTGGTCTGTATCCCCTAACAATGGCCATGTATGTGATATTGTTGCCAAATAAGGCACAGTTAGTGTACTGACACACATGCCAGCATCAGATATCATACCTGACTGAAACATCATGCTGATATAACGTCTGTTACCCTATCACTTGTCCAGGCTTACAGGAGCAATAGATAACTCCAGTTGCTATTCCTGGTGGGTTATCTCATCATCTGTGAAGGCATTCATAACATTACATGTTGTAAGGGGTAGTGGGTTATGTCCCATGCATATGATTTATGTGGGGCATGTCATGTGTATGTAGCACTATAGTACATTAAAGTGGATATGTAGGTTTACAAATTTGTCCATTGCCAACTGTGTTTGTGTTACTGTAGGCACATTCCCTGTGTCAGTCTTTATTGTGTGCATGCAAAGGATATACCATTTTGTCTACCTGTTCCACCCTGTGAACTCAGGAATAGATACCACAAACCTGTCATATACAGTACCATGCATGCCCTCACCAACTGCATCAAGGTAAGAAATTGCAGGGTCAACAGGTGCTGACACATGAATCTGTTGTGGTCAATATAATGGCTAACCTGGTGACTGGACCTACTGACAATACGCCAATAACCTGTTCCACATATATGAGCTTGTGATACTACACAACACTGAGGTGACATGTCTGAAGGCTACCTGTCTGTGACAAGGGGTATGTATCACAGGTCACACTGCATGACAACAGTGTCCATCAAACACTGTTGCATGCATACACACCTGGTAAAAGTACATATAAAGCTGTACCTTGGCTATGAAATGGTCAGTGTATTTCCATTCTGCCATACTCCATGTTGGTAATGTCTGCAGGGCCACAACCTACAGACACACAGATACCTAGAACACAAACAGAATACAGCATGTCAGACTACATTCGGTCAGCGTACTAACAGCAATAATGCATCATGGGTAATTAGGTACATACACGTTTATGTGTATCCATAACAAATGTAAATAGACAGCACCATAAACAGTATTACATAGCTACACTGCACTATATTCACCCTGTGCATCAGACCCATATTAGTCTGTCCTTGTAGCGATGGTATGGATGACAGGGATGTGGTACAGGTATCATCATATGCACAGGGTGGGGTGTGGGTTTGCTAGAGGCCTAGGCTGGGCCATATGGTTGACATCCATGTGTGTGTGTGTGTGTGTGTGTGTGTGTGTGTGTGTGTGTGTGTGTGTGTGTGTGTGTTTGGAGGGGTATCCTATAGATGGGCTGTGCAGAGGTGCTGTGTGTGTCTACAGGTGACTTGCCTGTGATTCAGATGTTTATGTGTATGTGTGCACACAGTCAAACCATGTGGCTGCCCTACACAGAGATATGTTGGACAGCTGTGGCCCGTACATGGCAGGGTGTCCAGTGCACTGTTTCCGGCTATGGACACAGGAACTGGTCCAGCCAGGGGTCTCACTGACACCACCAGGCCCAAGGCCAGATGCAGTACTGCTTCCTGATGGTGACTGTTGTCTGTTGGATCCGTGTCCCTGATGGAACCGGCCAGGACCATGTGCCCATGGCCTGCTCCATTGTGATGTGGACAGCAACCCCCTTCAATAGTGTTGGTGTCACTGCCACTACGGGCGTGTGAAGATGCATGGCCCCATAGACTCTAGCTGATGTTGGTGCTGACCATTGTCCATGTGGCTGACACCCATAGATTCATAGGTTCATAGGTAAGTACTAGGCTATCTGCCCAAGGGCATCTATAAGCCTAGCCAGAATGTGTTGACTTTTGCCGCCCCCTTAGATTAGTTCCCTGTGCCTCTGTCCAGCAGAACTATTAGATCCCTATGCCTCTGACCAGCAGAGCCACTGCAGTGATCCCTGGGGTAAATTTTCTGTTTCCCATCTACCCGTCAAGGTTTTTCTTGAAGAATGTTAGTGAGGGGCTCTGCCTAATGTAGACTGGAATTCTGTTCCAAAGCATGGGAAGTCTCTGGGACAGGAATCTATCCCTCCAGCACGTCCTATTTATTGTTGTGGTGAGGTTTAAATCCCTAGAGCATGTGGCTCTTGGAGGTTTGTTTTTTTAGATGGAGCATGTCCATCAATTCTGGGTTGGACATGGCCTTGTATGTCAGGCAGAGATCACCTCTGAGTAAGCGGTGTGCAACCAAGTACAGCTGGAGTTTCTTCAGTCAGGCTGCATAGGGCATTTGTTTGAGGCCAGTAATCCTCTTGGTGAGGTACTGCTGTGGTCTTTCCAGCTGCTGCAGGTGTCTTGTAAGCTACATCCCAAATGGGGCACTGTATTCTATGATGGGTCTGATAAGTGATGAGTAGAGGGGCACAATAACCTCTTTTGTTCTAGATGTGAACCCTTTTGTGATTAGGTGGGCTACATAGAAGGATTTTCTAACCACCTTGGCAATATGATTATCAAAGGAGAGATTACTATCTACTTGGGTCCACAGATCCCTTATTACATTTTCTGTATTTAGGGGACTACCACATATGTGGTAGTTCATGGGTACTTTGTTTTTTCCAAAGGGGGTGACTATGCACCTTTTGACATTTAGCTTGAGGCCATGATTTTGACACCAGGTATCCGTCTCAGTGAGACCCTTTTGGAGGATGTCTGTATCAGCCGAAGAGTCATTTGTGGCCCTCACTTTGCAGTCGTCTGTGAACTTGGTCAGCCATAGTCCTCCTGTGCTTGCCTGTACATCTAAGATGCATATACCGAACAGGAGGGGTCCCAGGACTGAGGCCTGGGGGCCACCACTTGTAGCTGGTTTAGAGTTGGACCTAGTGCCTGCAACTCTCACTGTGTGGGTTCTATCCGTGAGCGAATTGGCAACTCATCTCGTGATGTAGGGTTTTATGTTCAGGCTGGTGAGCTTGTTTACAATACCAGAATGGGGAATGGTGTCAAAGGCCTTTGCAAGGTCTAGGTAGGTTGTGTGGACCTCCTTTCCCTCGTCTAAAGCCTTGGTAACTGTCTCAAAGAAGTCCACCAGGTTTAGGAGGCATTATCTGCCCTTAATAAAGCCAAACTGAGTAGGGTCCAATGTTTCGAGGTTCCCATTGTCTCTGTTAATGAGTTCCATGATGATGCACTCCACAGCCTTGCAGACCAGGCAAGTCAGGCTTATAGAGCAATAGTTCTTGGGGTCCGTTGTGGCTCCACCTTTGTGGAGCGGGATAACTGCTGCTGTGCGCCACTCTATGGGTATATAGCCTGTAGAAAGGCTGAGTTTGAATAGTGTATTTAGGTGAGGGGTTAGTTCATTTTGGAGCTTGTGTAAGACACAGCCTGGGATACCGTCCAGTCGCATTGAAGCTGTGTCTTTGGGTTTGGATAGGGCTGTTTTAACCTGTGTGTCAGTGATTGCCGGGCCCTACATTCTTCTGGTATGGTTATGGGCCTGTTAGGGGATGAGAAGGGGATGAAGTATGCACTAAACCTGTCTGCCAGAACGTTGGCATTATCAGTAGGTCCAATGTATTTTGTGCCATTCTGCACTAACTCAGAGCAGATCTGAGAGTTTCCACTTAGGCTCTTGACATAGCTAAAGAATGCTTTGTGGTTATCTTTGGAGTCCTTGGCAATCTTTCTTTCGAAGCTAGCCTTGGATGATTTTATGAGGGATTGTAGTTTCTTGCTGATACTGATCAGGGATGTCTTTCCTTCTTGGGATTTTACTCTTTTCTGTACTAGTTTCCTCTTTCTTTTGTACAGCTTATTTATGGCAGGGGTCCACCAGACTGCTTTCCTTTTCTTGGAGGAGTGAGTCCTGGTTTTGCTTGAGATAGCATGATCCATGCATTCTTGCAGGTGCTCATAGAGTGCCTTTGTAAAGGATTCAGCAGCTTGGACAGTGTTGTCCTTTAGCATGGGGGCTGTGAACCTTTCCACCTCAGTCTTAAGTAATGTGAAGTTTGCTTTTGAAAAGTTTTTCATGGTGGTTTTCTTGATTGGGTGTGGGGTGGAATGTGGATATCCAGAGTTATTAGTCTATGGTCTGATCTAACCAGCGAGGGGTTGACCTCTGGTGTAGAACACTGGTCACCCATGTTGGTGATGACCAGGTCCAATATATTGTCATCTTGCACCAAACGCTGTATCACAGACATTCCATGGTCGAGGATTGCCAAGGTCTCACCCTACCGTCTATTCATGACCTCAGTATTTTGGTGTGTGGCCTCAACAAGGACACGTATATTGCCACATAAACCAGGAAGAATTGCATCAACCACCCTTAGTATTTGTCTGGTGCTGCATTCACTACATGCCTGTGCATCCATGACAGCCTGAAACATGCTTCTGGTGACACCGGCTGTGACACTTGTGACAGCAGCTTGATGAGCAGCAGTCGCCCTGCGAGCATCCCTGTCCATCTGCCTGTGTGGGACCTTGCCTGCACTCTGGCTATGGACTGTGTCTACACTCACACCTGTCATAGTCACCACACTAGCCTGTTCCATGCCACCACCTGCCAACTGTCCATCATCTGTGCCCACTGGGGACGGGACATGTTTTGGCATTGTGACTGTGTGCAGGGACATTGTGGATGAGTGTGGGATGCCAACTGATGGCACAGATTCAGCCCCTGACAACAACACCTTTGCCTGAATATGACTATCATCACTGCCAGAGTCTGCAAAGACACTGACATCAGATACTGAGTGGGAAGGACTGTGACCACCATGACCACCTGTGGGGGAAAGACAACATATGTAAATTAATACCTGAACTATGCAGTTTACTGCTTCACACGAACACACATGCAGACACACATACGCACACTCATGCACATGCATGCACGCACACACAGGTGAGGTGGCAGACAGGCAATACGCAGACCTCACAGGCCTCTTCAGGGCACCACACATATTCTCTATTGAATGTCTGTGTGGACTGCGGCTGGGCCCTTCCAAAATGTTGATTGTCTTCTGATGAAGACATTTTTTTATGGATTTTGATGTATGGTATGGGTCAGTGTTGTGTGGAAAGGTGTAAGTCCTCTCCATCCACAGCTTTCTAGCAGACACATGATGATCTTGGCTAAAATGGACTGGTATTTTGAACTCTTCCTAATCCCCTCCACCACAGGCCCACTTCTAGCTTATGAACAGCAACCCCAAAGCAGGACACTGCCATCATCATGCTTCAACATGGGGATGGTGTTCTTACAGTGATGCACAGTGTTGTTCTTGTGCAAAAAAACCTTTTGGTATTGTGGCCAAAAAGTGTAACCTTGGTTTCATTGCACCATAACACATTTCCTCACATGCTATTGGGGGACCTGATGTATTTTTCCTGAGAAATCTGCCAGACCTGGATGTTGTTCTGTGTGTGAGAAGGCTTTCATCTTCCAAACCTACCTCATAGGCTAGACATGTGGAGCATACGGGAGATTGTTTTTGCATGTAGTACACAACTGGTACTTGCCAGTGATTCCTGCAACTCCTGTAGTGCTGCTGTAGGTCTCCTGGCAGCCTCCTTGACCAGTTTGGGTCTTGTCTTTTCCGCACATTTGAGCGATGTCCAGTTCTTTGCAATGTCACTGTTGCCCCATATTTCCATCGCCATGTGATGACTGTCTTCACTGTATTCCATGGTATATGCAATGCTGTGGAAATGTCTGTGTACCTTTCTCTGGGCTGATACCTTTTACAAATGAGATCTGTTTGCTGCTTCATAAGCTGTATGTGAACTATGGCTGTTGCTGTAGCAGGCAACTGAGTAAATTTAGGATGATCCTGATAGGATGGATGACCGTTATTTGGTGTTAATCAAAGAGTCTCTGTAATTAATGGCAGGAGTGTACCCAAGAAGATGTAATGCTGTAATAATATCGAAAGCTGCTTCAACACAGTGTTAGCTTCAGCCTGTGCACAGGTAAGCATCTAGCTTCTTATAAGTTTTTTATGTGTCATAATTGTTCCTCTAAAAGATTTGTTTGTTTTACAATTGGATTGTACAGGTTATAGGTCACATGAAAGGTTGGAAGAGTTTTGAAATGTGTTATTGTTCTCTCATTTTTGTATTTCACAAATACCTGGCATTCTAACAGGTGTGTGTACACCATTTATATGCACTGTATAACACTAATTTATAAAATATGTCCCTAGTTTTGGGCCTTCATCCCCCATTTTGTCAGTCTTTGTCCAGATTTCCTGCAATGACAGGTTCTGAGGTATGCTACAGATATGTGACATTTCTTACAAATAGGCCCCTTTGATGGCCATTGTGATGCAATGCAGTTAACCCCACCACAAGTGAACATGCAGATATTGGAAAATAGCTGAGAGTAACAGATGTGTGCATGGCCACATGCATATCCTTAACATTTCTGGGGTACTGGTGAGCAACAACAGAAAAATCCCATACTCACCGGCTTCAGACTGCTGTCCCACATGCACAGTGGTACCTATGTAGTTGTGGGGGAGAGGTACTGTCAGCAGACTCACATTTGGCATTGGTACAAGATGAATGCTACATGTCTGCACAGGTACAGTACAAGCTATGATAGTACACAACTTGCTGTCATTCGCCATACATGTGCACTTGTGTGAATTACTAAACTCCACCCACAAATGCAGTTTGAACTGACATATGCATCTAGATACTCTGTTGAAGTCAGTATAACTGCTACATGATTAAATTGATGTGCACTGTGGCCTTACCTGGACATTCCTCGCCTGCTGTCTCGATGCCGCCCACCTCCACGACTGGTGTTTCATGTGTTCGTTGTTTTGTGGGGGCTGCCCCAAGGTTGGCAAGGAGGTCCTCCATTGGTGTAAATGGGGCCTGCATAGCCAGACCTCCACCTGTGGTGGAACGGTGCCTGGCAATGGCAGCAGCCCTTTGCTGGGCACGACATATCAGGTCAGTTGCCCACTCCCTGACCTGATCATATGTGTGGCCATGGTAGCCCAAGGTTTTTACTCTGTGGAGTAGGTCGTCCCACAGGGCAATCCGCTCCCACAGATTTTGTCATCTGAACAGCACCAAATGTGCTGTAGTATTGCTTCTGTAATGGCTGCATTTTCCTCTGCAGTGTACACTGACTGAAGACATAAACAAGGAAAAACATCACAGGACCTCAGACATTGCCCAGAGTTATTTATAGAGCCAGCAAATTAATATTGCCTATCATTAGCCACCACTTACAACCACATCATACTCCTGTCATCTATCAGAGCAGTATGAACCTGCATTGCACTCCTGATCCTGATGTGTCATGTTCAGTGCATTGCATAAACCACCATTCTTCATTCACGTTTGTATAGCAGGATGACAGTGGCCACCTTCCTTGCAGATGGAATGTCAGTGGTGCTCAGGATTTGCTTGCATACAGTGTGTAATGGAGCTGGAAGCATATGCATGAGTTCATGTAGGATGCAGACAGGAATGTTCTCAGGTCCCATGGAGACTTGCTGTTGTTGACTTTGATTAGGCAGTATGCACCTGCTCCCTGATGATGAGTGGAGGGGTGCAAGTGCTGTGCATATCCACCTACAATGATGGTGAGCCGGGGGGGATGTTTGTCCTAAACCTGTCTACAGCAGGATGTCTATAGCTATGGTTTGTGTGTATGTGGTGTGACTGACCACCATTACAGAGTGGGTTGGGTCGTCGCCTCTGAAATTACTGACATATGTGAAGACAGCCTTGTGATTGCTCTTGGTGTCCAATTTGTACTCATAGTTAGCCTTACAGTAATCCACCTGTGACCTTATATGTTTGTTCAGACAAAGGTTGACTCACTGCCAAGTTGGTGCCTGCTCCTACTCTGACCTGTACAGCCAACATAGCAACCAATTATGTGGTTTGTGTATTGCTGCTGTCCAGCAAAGGGGATTAATCTACTTTGGTGGAGACGGGTTTTACAGGTAAGGTATTGTTGAGTCCATATAGCTATGTCGGTGGTCATATGGCTGTTTATAGTAGGCATGGACAGAAGGTCATAACATGGTTGGACAACTCTGAAATTTCAACTTGATAACCATGGTTATTCTAAAACCCATTTCTGTGTCAGGGCAATGCAACAACCAGTAGCTGTAGAAATTTAGCTCTGTTGTATGCAGAGAAAATGAGATTTCACACATGTACAACATGTACAGCTTATTTACCTGACAAACCTGACATTTTGCATCCCATGTCTGTTGTTATGAGGCAGCCAGGTACACCTACTCATACATAGATGTGCGCAGGTAATACCTGATATACATTTTTGTTATATGTCAATATGGCACACTGTATTTACACTCTTGCTGCTCAGTCATTCCTGCCAACTTTTAGAGCTGGACATCTGGAGGACGCCACACATACATGGGGGCGATGGGAAAAAATTAGTGACACTTTCTTAATATTACTGTAACACACTTAAGTCATTTGATAGCACAGTAGCCTTTGCATTCATAGACATACCCTGGAGGATGGCTGATGTTCATATGGCAGAAAGAGAGGAGAAAGGCTAGGAGTGTGTTAGTGAGGGTAGGAACTTTTAATGTTGGCCGTATGACTGTTATGGAGACAGAGCTAGCTGATATGATGGACAAAAGTAATGTTGATCTATTGTGTGTGCAAGAGATCAGATGGAAGGGGTGTAAGGTTAGGTGTATCGGAGTCAGGTCCAAATAGTTCTGTCATGGTATGGATGGGAGGAGAAATGGCGTAGAGGTTATCCTGATGGAACAGTATGGCAAGGGTGTTTTGGAGGTGAAACGAGTGTCAGATGGAGTGATGTTAATGAAGCTGGACATTGATGGTGTAATGATGACTGTTGTTAGTGCATATGCTCCACTAGTTGCATGTACGATGGATGAGACAGAAAAATCTTCAAGTGAGTCGGATGAAGTGGCGATAACTATACCCAAGGGTGAGACAGTGGTGATTGGAGCAGATTTCAATGGGCATGTTGGTGAAGGGAACAGAGGGGATGCGGAAGTCATGGGTAGGTATGGTGTTAAGCAAAGGAATGCAGAAGATGAGATGATGGTGGAGTTTGCAAAAAGGATGGACATGGCTGTGGTGAATACATATTTTAACAAAACAGAGGAGCATAAAGTGACATACAAGAGTGGAGGAAGATGCACACAGGCGGATTATCTCTTATGCAGGAGGGCCTGTTTGAAGGAGATTGGAGAATGTAAATTGGTGATAGGGCAAAGTGTAGCTAGGCAGCATGGAATGTTAGTCTGTGGGATGACATTGGTGATCAAGAAGAGGAGGAGGAGTGTCAGTGCAGCACCCAAGATCAAATGGTGGAAACTGAAAAAGGGTGATTGTGAGGTTGAGTTCAGGGAAGAATTAAGGCAGGCACTGGGTGGCAGTGAAGAGTTACTGAATATCTGGGTAACTATAGCACAGCTAGTAAGATAATTCTCTAGAAATGTGCTTGGTGTGACATCTGGACAGAGAAAGGAGGACAAAGGGACATGTTGGTGGAATGAGGAAGTTCAGGGGAGTATACAGGGACAAAGTTTAGCAAAGAAGAAGTGGGATTGTCATAAAAATGAAGAAAGTAAACAGGAGTATAAGGAGATGAGGTGCATGGCAAAGAGAGGTGGTGAAGGCTAAGCATGAGGCATATAAAGGGTTGTATGAAAGGTTGGACACTAAGGATGGAGAATAGGACCTGTACCAATTGGCTAGACAGAGGGATTGAGCTAGGAAAGATGTGCACCAGATAAAGGTGATAAAGGATAATGAGGGAAACATACTCACAAGTGAGAAGAGTGAGTTAAGCAGATGGAAAGAGTACTTTGAGGGGATGTTGAATGAAGATAATGGGAGAGAGAGTAGGTTGGATGTTGTGGGTATGGTGAATCAGGAAGTACAACAGATTAGCAAGGAGGGAGTAAGGGTAGCTATGAAGAGGATTAAGAATGGAAATGCTTTTGGTCCAGATGACATACCTGTGGAAGCATGGAGGTGTTTAGGTGAAATGGCAGTGGTCTTTTTTACCATATTGGTTAATGTAATCTTGGAAAGTGAGAGGATGCATGAGGGGTGGAGAAAAAGTGTTTGGTTATGATTAAAGGAATAAGGGTGATGTGCAGAGCTGTAGTAACTACAGAGGGATAACATTAATCAGTCACAGCATGAAGTTATGGGAAAGAGTAGTGGAAGCTAGGTTAAGAAGGGAGGTGAGGATAAGTGATCAGCAGTATAGTTTCATGCCAGGAAGGAGCAGTACAGATGCAATGTTTGTTCTGAGAGTGTTGATGGAGAAGTATGGAGAAGGTTGGAAGGAGCTGCATTCTGTCTTTGTGGATTTAGAGAAAGCATATGACAGGGTGCCTACAGAGGAGTTGTGGTATTGCATGAGGAAGTCAAGAGTGGTGGAGGAATCAGTAAGAATGCTACAGGATATGTACAAGGCTATTCTGACAGCAGTGAGTTCTGTGGTGGCAGTGACAGGTGCGTTTATGGTGGAGGTGGGATTACATCAGGGTTCAGCTCTGAGCCCTTTCTTATTAGCAGTGGTGATGAACAGGTTGACAGACAAGATCAGACAGGAGTCCCTGTTGATTGTGATGTTTACAGATGACATTGTGATCTGTAGTGAGAGCAGATAAGAGGTTAAGGAGAACCTGGAGAGGTAGAGATATGCTCTACAGATGGGAGGAATGATGGTCAGGAGGACTAAAACAGAATATATGTGTGTGAATGGGAGGGAGGATAGAGGAATGGTGAGGATATAGAGTTTACAAAGGTGGATGAGTTTAAATACTTGGGATTAACAGTTCACAGTAATGACATGTGTGGGGGAGAGGTGAAGAAGAGAGTATAGGCAGGATGGGGAGGGTAGAGAAGAGTGTCAGGAGTGATTTGTGACAGACTATCATGAGTGAGTGGGAAGGCCTACAAGACAGTAGTGAGACCAGCTATATGGGTTGGAGACAGTGTCATTGACAAAAAGGCAGGTGTCAGAGCTGAACGTGGCAGAGTTAAAGATGTTAAGATTTGCACTGGGTGTGATGAGGGTGGACATAATTAGGTATATGTATGTTAAAGGGTCTGCCCAGGTTGGATGGCTTAGAGACCAAGCCAGAGAATAGTGAGATTATGTTGATTTGGACATGTGCTGAGGAGGAATGCTGAGTATATTGGGAAAAGGATGGTAAGGATGAAGCTGCCAGGTAAGAGGAAAAGAGGAAGTTCTAAGATAAGGTGTATGGATGTGTCAACTAATCAGGGACATATTTCAACAGAATCAGGGACAAACCGAGAACAAATCCAGGAAATCAGGGACGTTTTTAAAATATTAATATTATTAACCTGAGACATTGGCAGAATAAAAGAATGTTAATTACTATACATTTTGTGAAATAAAAGAAATCTGTAGCTCTTAATTACTGCCATTATTTTTAGAGTATAATTTGCCACCTTTCCTCCAAGAGTCATCAGTTTTAGGAGGGATTAAGAGGGACAGAGCTAAATTTTGCAGTCAGAATCAGGAACATCCCTGGAAATCAGGGACAGTTGAGAGGTATGAGGACATGCAGGTGGTTGGTGTGACAGAGCAAGATGCAGAGGACAGGAGGAAATGGAGACAGATGATCAGCTGTGGCAACCCCTAATGAGAACAACCAAAAGAAAGGGAAAGGGAAGATGTTGTAATGTCAGTCTTTACAGGTTGCCAATGATTTGCCAGACATAACACAACTCTATACAAGTAAATGACTACAAATATGAGGCACACATATGGTCCGGGTGCATAACATTGGACAGTTGAATGGAATGAGCTCAATATATCAGATGCAGTTCAACACACACATCTGCAGCAGTATTTCACTATGCGAATACCCTGTATAGGTCTCTTACATTTCTGTGACAAACATGTATATCATAGTTGTATTCATAATTAACATATGGATATCTACAACATCCCAGTAGCTGACCTAGCAGTGTCAAAGTCAGTATTGTTCAACAATCCAGTAGTAGTCATATGTGAGCCACCCTTTCCTTGGGTGACTCAGGGGCCTGAGCTGTCATCTATGTCACTGCAGACAGACCCGGTTGCTATGGCCATAGGTTCTGATCAGCAATATAGCAGTACAGTAAGTCTTGTTAAGACATATTTGTTGAACTTCCTATTTCCCATGATTACATACCCTCTACTGCATTCTATTACATGCTTACTTGTATGACATACCTTTCTTTTCCATGTATGGTTGCTTTTATTCAACTATGTGTAGCTTGGTTTCTTGGTCTGTCTCTCTCTCTCTCTCTCCCCAGATGTAGGGTATACATCTGTTTTGCACAGGCAGCAGCTTGCCTTTTGTAGGTAATGCTCATGAGCAGCTGATGACCTGGGCACCAATTGGTGTTCCCCACTTGCTAACTGCATGCAGAACAGCTGTGGTATTATTCATATAGCTGGTAGCATGGCAACACACTCCTATAATTGAGTACTTCATGTGGGAATTGCCCCTTTTCCTTACCTGTGAGGATGACTTCATGGAGGTGTGTGAACAACAGCATCACAGAGGGTAGTTTGAAATGCCTCTTACACTGAAAACTGTGGATACAGCCCAACAAACATGGTAGAATTTTCCAGACATAAGGACAGAATGTAAGTATTGCTGTTATGCAGTTGAATTAATGCTAGTTTAACAGAGTTTGTGTGGACATGGCTTTTCTGCATGATTTTAAGTCTGACAGTGATATGTGGTTGACATAACTCTCAACTGTAGGGCTATCAACAGAATGGCCAGATTTTGGACTCTCATGTTTGGTGTGTTCCTCAGATATTTTTTGTATTTGTAAAATTAGTGGCATACTGTGGGGATTGCAATCAGTAAATGGTATCATCCATTTGTGTTTCTGAGTTCATATCCCTCAGAAAAGATATGTTATAACAAACCCTGTTACACCAACAACTGTCTCAGTTTATAACATTAATATTTCACATATGCCTCTGTTTTTGGGCCTCTGTCCCCCAAGTTTGTCAGGCTTTGTCCAGATGTCATGCAGTAAGATGGGGATAGGTAGTGTATATCATTATTTAGTGCCTTAATTTGTGATACCATCTCAATGATGTATCAGACTGCCAGACATGTTATGTGTAAGAGGCCTTATATTTGAGGACAAAGGCATGACATTCTGTGGGACACTGAACAGTTGAAAGGTCTGTGTATTTCTGGCGATTGTTGACAGGCTGTCAGGATTGTGTAGCAGTGTAGTGTGTCAATGTTATTTGGCCTGTGTAGGGACGGGGTAGATGTATGTATAATGGCTCCTTTTCTATCTGTCTGTGCATGTGCTCCAGTTTCTGGTGGTCTATCGGCTGTATATGTTTGTAGGGACAGACAGAGACACGTCCCATACCAAGGTCAGGAGTCATACAACACTGTGAATTGGGCCAGTATATGTAGGGGTAGTGTGTGAGTGGAAAACATGTTGAGATATTTTTGTTCACACAGTCCTTATACTGTACTGTTCTTTTGGCTTACCGATATGTCACTGTGACTGTGGTGGAATTGCTTGTAGGTATGCACTTTCACACTGGTGTCTGTTTTTCAGTGTTGTTACATCCCTGTAATGCCTGATATATTTTCCAATACATATGTAATTCCCTATAGTGGATTTGGGTTAGTGTTGTGTCAGTCTGACTGTAGTTTGGACGGTGCTTGGTGACATGCTTAGCAGCTGAGTGTAGTTTCCCTAACGTAATGTTATGTCCAGATATTTGTAGGATGTACTGTTGCCTGACCCCCATAAGTGTATTTCTGACACATCAGTGGGATAAGGTGAGGATTTCAGTCACTAACTTGTGAGAAGTAATTGAGTGCTGGACCTGTGCTATTTTAGTCAATAAATGTTAGGACAGACATGAGGGTGTTACTGTAGCAACTGTGTCAGCTTATCTACTACAGTATTTCATATATGTCCCTATTTTCATGGCTTTGTTTCACCACTTTGTCAAGCTTGGTCCAGATTCATTGCACTAAAGGGGTCTGAGCCTACCTCTCAACTGGCTGGATTGTTACAGAATGTCCAGGTTTATTGCTCATATTTCTGGTCTGTTCCACAGATTTATTATTTTTATATCCCTTGTAAATCACTGTGATGATCTGAGGATTTCTGACAGTTAATGATGACATACCTTTCAGTTTCAAAACTCACATCTTTCAGAACATGTATGCTGAAACAAACCCTGTCACTCTGGCAACATTCTACATTTATAAGAACAATATTTAAAATATGCCCGTAGTTTAGGCCCATTGTCCCCTCATTTGGACAGCCTTTAGCCAGATTTCTTGCACTAAGTGGTTGAGAGGTATGGTTCTGAGGTATGACTCCACTTCATGTTATGAGCATATATATGTATATATATATATATATATATATATATATATATATATATATATATATATATATATATATATATATATATATATATATATATATATACATATATATATATATATTATAGGAATGTATATATATATATATATATATATATATATATATATATATATATATATATATATACATAATATGTATGTGTGTATATATATATATATATATATTATATGTATATATATATATATATATATATTATATATATATATATATATATATATATATATATATACATACATACATATATATTTTTTTATGTGTATATCGCTACTTATATTATGTATATATTTTACCATATATATGCATCTCCATACATATATACATGTGTATATGTATATATACAAAATCTGACTGATTCTATAGTATCTTTTCCCTAGTGATGAATGTCTCTACTGCATGATATGTTTAAAAAAAATCAGCAATTCTTGCAACTCAAATGGTGTAATGGTACATTGCTCTGACTATGGTGTACAGGGCCCGGGGTCCGAGACTTGGCAGCGCTTATTATTTTGTTGCTAGGCAGAACAGTGGCTGATGGAAACAGAGTGATTAAAGCAGTTTTAAACGGTTGTAAGTGGGTATGCATGGGTTTGTGCAAGACTAAGCAATGCCAACACATGGTTAAATTGACAGATGCTTAATCTGTGTTGGCTTCACTTAGCATCGCGCAAACTCGCTTACTCCCGCTTACTACCGCTTACTCATGCTTACACATCTGCTAATTTCTTAGGTTCATAGGTTCATAGGTTGATACTAGGCTATCTGCCCTAGGGCATTTACAAGCTTAGCCAGAGAGTGTTTGGCTTTCGCCACCCTTTTTAGATCAGTTCACTGTGCCTCTGTATAGTAGGTCACAAAATAAAAGAAAAAGAGGTGATAGGAAAGTGGTGAAAAAGGGGCATGCAGAGGGAAAAACAATATGAAAGATAGCTAGGGATGTGCAGGACTGGTTTAGGGAAGGTCCATAGCTGCTCATTTCTTATACAGCAACAGCTGTGCATTTGTACATAATTTGGAGGTGAATTTGGACACTCAAACCCCAGATAGAGGGGTGAGGATAACAGGAATGTGTTGTCAAGCCAGTTGGACAAGATTACATGTGTCCAGTGGACATGTATGCAAAATAGGCAGCTATGTATGGGGTGACATTTTTTTTGGGGACAGATGCCCTTTACTTTTTTTTTAAGGTGAGAGTAGGATGTTGGGAAAGTATTGTAGGTATGTCTGGGGAGGTAGGTTGGGTAGGGAGGCAGACAAGACAGCAGACAGGGGTGATATATGACACATGAGGGGGTAAACACATTTGACAGGGAGGGTGGTTGGGAATCCGAAGCCCATGGGCCCCCATATGGTTACAGTGGGACTGAGATCCCCACCCATGGGCCTTCACCATTGCACCTTCACGGCTCCAAAGGTGGCTGGACAGGAGAGGCAGCCTGCACCTCGAGTTGTACCAGGCAGCCCTCAATCTGGTGCAGCTGATCTCCAAACTCAGATGTAAGGGTGCTGCTCACCAAACCCCGGACCTGACAACAGGTGACAGCCTCTTGTCCCCGGCCACACCCACAGTGGTGCGGGCCCCTTCCTCTGAAGCAGTTCCACCCAAAGGTGGTGCATGACCAGTGAAGGAAGCAGATCCAGGTGTGGTCCCAGACATGCTGGGGCCCAGTGCCATGGCCAGATGAGGTGGGCCAGGCAGATCCACTGGGATCTGCCTTCCCAGATGTGCTGTGGTGTTGAGGTTTTACAAATTATGTTAGTTAGTCACAAGCAATACATTTCAAGATTAGCTATAACAGCATGTGTGGGTGTTCTAATTAACCCCATAAAACAGATAGGGAACAGTTGTATAGCAAACAGAACACATGCAGGAATGGAACAACAGTATGCATCATAACAGCATGCCATTAACATTGATGGAAACAGGCCACCCACAATGGTATTTGAACAAGGTATATTAACATGCAAGTGATCAAATATAAGAAAGATAATATAACACAAGTCCCAACATTATGTTTGAACTAAAACATACCAATAGTATATGAATTATTGGGGTCTATATCATTTCATTGAAAACTAATTTCATCAAAGCTTAATTCATAGACACATATTCACTGAAAGCTCACTTCACTGAAATCCAATTCACTAAAAGCTCAATTCACTGAAAACTCATTTTGTTGAAAGGTATATACGACCTGTTTTCCATTGTTGTGTGATTCTGGAGTTAGTATATAAAATAAGGGGGGTGTGGGGGACACAGTCCCCCACATAAATTGGTTATATGTTCTGTTCTGGAAGAATTTATTCATTACACTTGTAAGTATCCATCTATATGCTTTAAAATATTTACAATATGTGGGGGGGCTACACCCTATACACTATGCAATTTGGGGGCTCTGCCCCCCACACACCCCCTATGCTGACTCCAAGATCACACAACAGTGGGGAAAAGGCCATATATACCTTTCAACAAAATGAGTTTCAGTGAAATGGGTTTTCAGTGAAGTGAGCTTTCAGTGAATTGGGTTTTCAGTAAAGTGAGCATTCAGTGAATATGTGTCTGAATTAAGCTTCGATGAAATGAGTTTTCAATGAAATGATATAGACTCAAATTATTGTATTGATCCAGATGGGTGGGGGGGGACAAC
Organism: Protopterus annectens; assembly: GCF_019279795.1. Taxonomy (NCBI): domain Eukaryota; kingdom Metazoa; phylum Chordata; order Ceratodontiformes; family Protopteridae; genus Protopterus; species Protopterus annectens. Next base: position 1,540,475,810 of record NC_056743.1, on the reverse strand, counting down.
AAGTACATTAACATCTGTTTATGCTTCTATTTTCCACAACATTACTGCTCAATACTCTATGGGTCTGCCCTCACTTTATATCTACCTATGGCCCATAGCTTCTGTAGCACAAACATACCTATTAAACTGTCAGCCTGGAATGGTATGTGCAAACTGTGACAACTCTGGGTACATGGCTAGAGGGGGACTCGTACATGGCAGGGGTACATATCTGGCACAGGAGGGGTACCCTGTCCTGCTGTTATGTGGAGTGTGCTACTGGCATACATCAACTGGTTTCCTATCTGGGTTCAGGATTATTTGCAGCAGTGACCACTAGCTGTGACAGCATGACACTTGAGAAACATGTATTGAGAAAATACCGTTCATCCTCTTAGAGCATGACATCTGGACAAAGCCATACATGAGAGTGGGACAAAGGGCCATAAATAAGGACAATTTTCAGATATTGCTCTTACAAACTTACAAGGTTGATAGCATAACAGGTTTTGCATTTGCATGTCTTTTCTGAAGGACATGACATTTGACACTTATATGTCTATCATTATTTTCTAACTTCAGTCTATAATTATTTGCCACTGATTTGCCATGACAACACTGCTTTATGTAAAACAGACCAAAACTCTGAGACAAATATCTGAACAGTCAGTGAATATCTGTACAGTTGAGAGGTGTGATTTGAGAAGAGTGCATATTGTATGTACCTATCCTGCTGTCATTTGCAGGCATGCGGTGTGACAACTGAACAGTTGTACACAGTTTATTAGTATACCCTTCATACAGCTACTAGCAACATTTCCTTACCTGTAAAACCTGTCGAGAAAATTTATATTAACACTACCTGACTGTTTTTACACTTATTCCTGATTCCTTGTATGTAGATTTACACACACCTTAGTACCACTCCCTGCATTTGAACCATGTCTGGCTGTACAAAATTAACAACTAAGCTAATTCTCATCACAATGAGGTACTTGGAAACTGCTGTTTCTTATTTCCCTGGTTTCTGCCTAATAGTCTCTTGGTAAGACAGTCTGAATTTGAAATACTGTGATTCATGCATGGCAAATAATTATTGTACTGTGCATGTATTACTTTGGATTACTACAATCTGAAAAGCAAAGGTTAACACAAAGCAATGCTGCATGGAACACAGTTTTATACTTTACACATTACTATTCAGGGTTCAGAGATTAGTCCAGTATACAAGTCTACAAGAACTTACCAGAATAAACACAACAGTTTTTTGTAAAGGGTCTTTATTTCACATCAATATTAGTCAGTCAAACTTTTATATTTATTCAGTTCACACAGTAAGCATATTCCTATTAGCAGTATGCAATGTACTCCTTCTTAGCTATTTGGACTATATACTGCAAAATAGATTTGTACTCACCAGCCTGTAGGTGCAGCCTCGGCAGTCTGTCACTGTGGGTTTCAATGTTCACAGCCCTCTCTGCTGCAGCTGTAGGGGGAGAAAACACACATTATGCATATCTGTCTATCACATTATGAGGCTAGTATTTGCTACAAACTACTTGACAGCGATACTTACAAACTACTCGAGCATTCTGGGCCCATCTATCTTGGATCCACTGGTCCAAGAGATCCCTCTTCCTCTGCTTTAGGTCAGCATAGTGGTACCGTACTTGCTCACCAGTACAAGGGATGCCAGTAGCACTGGTGGGGTCATGTGCATGCGAGATGGTCCCAAGCCTCCGCTTTATATTGGGAGCCCTGGTACTGGCCCTGCAGCAGTCTCTCTTCATGTTTTTTTACTAGGAGTCCAGCTATGACCTGGACTCCCAAATGCTCCAGCATTATGCCTGGAAGCACACTCCTTCTCCAACACCAGCCATTGTATCTGCACAGATGGACTATAACAGCTTATGGCTGTATTCCCACCTGTGCTATTTAAATGGTGTGATATTCCCACCCTTTGCTGTCATTGGACCATTTTGAAAAGGTTAAGCTCTGCTAAACAGTGTGCAAATCCATTGAGCCAGTTTTAACATTGCTTAAAGGAAGAGTTGTTAAGCAGTGTTTAACTGTGTGCAAATCCATTTAACGGAACTACCTGCTGTTTAGCAATCATGTCATAGCAATGGTTACACTTGCTAAGCATAGCTGAGCATTGCTAACCATTGCTTCCTTTTAATTTTTTTTTAATATAGCAGAGAACTGCTTTCATTTATTAAGTGTATATCATATACTTTACATGACATCCCTCTATGTACTTTTCTTACATTTGCAAGGGGTGTGACTATACTGTATGAGGCACTTGTGTGTACATGGGTATTTAACATGTTATATGCACTCACACTTACACTGTACACCAGCTATACTACCCTGGTTGGCAAAAACAGTTGCTACATAATTTAAGTTTACAAAAATAATTTTAACACTACTTTCCCATAGAAAAATAAGGTGCCTGTCTTGGTACTCGAACCTTGAACACCTGCAGGTAAAGCCAGGACACTAACCACTACACTATCTCTTCTTGGAAATCTCTTCTGTATATTTGTATTTATATCCTATGGGATGTTTAATCTATGGTAAGTGGAGGTTCATAAAGTGCACACTCACTTAGCTATGCTTAAACATTCCTTAGCCTAGAAAAAAATATATAATATTATTATTATCTTATTATGTTATATAAGTGAGTCTTGTGGTGTTCTGACAAGTTATTGAGGACTGCAATTGGGAAATAATGGCATTCATTGGCTTTCAGGCTTCTATCCTTCAGGAACTCCTGCTAATACATATCCTGTTTTCTATCAACTTTCTAAGTATGTGAGGACAATTTTTCAGAGATGTCCTATTTTATTGCTTCCCCTCCATTATTTGTGCATTTGTCCACATGGACTGCTGTCAGGGAATATTGGCATACATTTGCTTTCAGACCTCTATCGTACAGTAATTCATGCTAATGCATAACCTGTTTTCTATCAACTTTCTAAGTTTGTGGGGCAATATGTATGCTGTATCTCTTCTGAGGGATTTATCTCCCATTATTTGTGCATTTGCACACATTTCCTGCTTTAGCAGGTTGCCGAGGTGTCATACAGCACTCTTACAATGCAGGGGGTGTGTCACAGAACCTGTGACATACCCCCTGCATTGCTTTCCTGATGCCGTGTTTATTTCAGTGTCCATGGACACTGAAATGATCTTTATTTCATTTCAGTTTCCATGGACACTGAAATACTGGCATAATATTAGAGTGAATTCTCTAATATTATGCCAGATCAATTAGAAAGTGCCGTACAGCACTTTCTGAATGCAGAGGGCATGTTCAATGTCCGTGCACTACTTGAACACACCCCCTGCACTCATTCATGGTTCATGTCCATATAAGTTGAACATGAATGAACATATGTTCATGAATATGCAAGGCTCGCTGCCATGATATACGGATACGAACCACAAAATAGTGCTATCCTTGCACGGAGTTTATGAAATCCCAGGGTCGGTCTTTCTCTGCAGTTGGTTACTCCAATGATTCCTTGAATAGTGCCTCCTCTACTGCTAGTTCTGGTCTATCTGGTCCTTTGATGGCAATTCCTTCTTCTTCCTGTCTGTGTAGCACATGTTATACAAACTTGCATAGATAGCATATATCTTGCTGCAAGTCTCTGGAGCATGTGCTGCAGGCTGCCTGAGGAATCTAGACAGTGGACAGATCTTCAACAACTCAGGCTTATGTTCAGTGATGGCACAGATCTATGACAATGCTGCATTTATTTGAATAAAATGTGTGGTATTTGGATATTTTGGATATTAACTGTACTGAAACATTCCTGATAAAGCTGGATTTTGATAAGCTGTAATATTTCAGGACAGCTTTCTAAAGTGTGCAGGATTTATTCTTTATACAATACCAGTGTCTAAGGTTCAGTGACAAACACAGGCACCAGGAGACCCAACTGGGATAGGGCAGGCTGTAGTGCTGTATTGACTGCCCTTCCTTGGAGAAAGAAGATCACAGTCACTCTGGCAGTTGCTGCCACAACTGGCTAGATGAAATAGCTATTCCTCTGTGACTCACAGGGTAGAAAGCTAAAGCTGATGCCCTGCATTAGATATTTCATGAGAAGGTTATAATGAAGCTAGAAGATAAGGGTGCAGGCTTCTTCTTGTTTATAGGCCCATGGCCTTGTGGTTTCATGAACATCTCTTACCACCTATATCACATTCATTTTCTGAACCAACACAGAGATGAATTTAATATCCAAAAAAACACATTTTTAATGGGGAAGTATGCACTCTAAGGAAAGAGCACAAAGACACATTGACTGAAAATTTGATAGAGAGCTGGGAAAAGACACACGCAGTTCAAAAAATAGCATTGATCAGCCAATGCCATTACTTATGCTGTGGCCCAAGGGAATTCATGTACTTCTAGAAAAAAACTGACCTGAGCCAAACGACTATTACATATATTAAGTTTAAAAGAAGGATGATATGTCAGATAAGATAGATCGACAGACAGACAGATAATTAAACTGACATGCTATATCAGTCTATTACACAAAGAGATGTTAGGAAATGGCATGCATGGTGATACAAAAACCAATGTATGAGCAGCTGATTAACTTATGGAGGTTTTGGTCATGACTCTGCCCAATGGTGTGAACTGGATCAGCTGGGTGGAATGACAGTGAGCTGCTGAGACCAGCATTGTTATGTTGGAAGGTGGGAGGAGGTTAGTTAATTTATGCTCCACAGCAAAAGCACATTTTGAAGAAAGACCCAGTATTATGCTTACACATACACACACACACACACACACACACACACACACACACACACACACACACACACACACACACACACACACGTGCATACCTAGTATGCACTCCAACTAAGCACTGGGAATATGTGAAGGCTTGTTTTTGCAGCAGTTTAACATACTTAGGCATTATACTCTGCCTCTATTCTTTCAGAATGATGGTTGTTAGAGGCATAAAAAAAAAAAAAAATCTCTTAACTACCATGAATCATGACCATTGCATCCATAGCTCTTCTCTTCTTCCAGATATTTTGCAATAATTCATATGAAGGAGAATGATAGAGTTACTTTTATATCTGATTTATTTTCCACAGGTTGATAAAATATGACTTAGTTTAGAAATGCAACTGTAAAGATACATTTTAGGGGATCTAATATCAAAAGTTCAATAAAGGAATTCAGCTTTGAAAGTGTAGTATACCCATAGTTTTTTCAAGGAAAAAGTAAAGCTTTAGGATGTATTCCAAGGTAAAAAAAAATATTTTTAACTGAAGTAATCCAGACAGGAGTCTTATTCAAGGAAATACTGTGGTGCCAAGCAAACAGTTCACCCTTTAGAACAACTTCCATGGGATGTACTAGAATTTGTCATCTGTAACCTTATGGGTCATCCAGTCAGTAACCACTCAGTTGATGTATTTGAATAACCGGTCAGATGAAGTCTGCTCATTCCTAATAAAATTACTGATAGGATGACAACAATGGAAAAAAACCTCCATACCCTCCTGTTTAGTGGCTGTGATGCATCATCTATTATACTGCTATAATTAACAGTAAGATAACAGACTTCATCAGAAGTTATACATGTGTTCATCATTTCATGTCTGGCTTTTTCAACTTGACTGAATAAGTTTTAATGAAGTGGTAGATAACCACTTAAAGATTATATGACACTCAGACTCAAATGTGTCACCATAAGCATTCAGGACCTGCACCTGGTCTGTTCCAAGCTGGTCTCAAAACAGCAGGAGAACTGCATGCAGTATGTACTCTGACAGGGTAGCTGCCATAGCGCAACACCATGCAACCCTTTTTTATTGTTTAGACACATAACAGCAAGTGATTGTAGGGGGAGTTTGCATCGAGTTTTGGCAAGAACTCTGAAATTAGCTAGCAGCCCAAGCTGTGACAGGCCCGTAACCTGCCTGTAACACAGATGTCGGATTTACTTCAGTCATGAGTGTATCTCAAGCAGCTGTACTTTCAAACTACATTACTCCCATTTCTGAAGTACTGCCATAATGGTTTGAGTACAAAAAGGTGGAAGGTGAGTCTGCTGTATTTTAAATTTCCATGTAAAATCTTATGAAGGTGGTCAGTTAAGTCAAAATGCATGACTGCCTGTATATAATTATTTTTAGAAAGAACCAAAATTTGTGTGATATATAAAGACTTACAATGAATATAAAAGACTAAACTGCTGAATGAAGAGGATCACATTTTAGAAGAAGGGGCAAATTTGTTCATTTTTTTCTCAGAGCTGGTGTGATCATTTAAAAGTTGGGTTGAAGGATTCTCAAAAAATGAAAATCTGAACTCAGCATACACTGTCTTTGAAAAACGAATATAGTGGGATCAACTGAGGCAGAAATGGAATAAAACAATGGAATTTAAAGTCAATGGATTAAATAAAATTCAGTTTGCGTAACACTATATTTGTTTACAACTATAGCATCTGTAGACATAAGACGGGATTTGGAAATAATAATACAGGCAGTTTTGCTTTACAGTTCTATTATAGAGCATGGATAACATTTTCAAGAACAAGATTTATGTTGGTTAAATTACAGGACCTAGCAAAGTCTGAACTCAGATGTAATTTATGCATCACTTAATGTTTGTCATATCCCATATAGAAATTACAAATGAGAACATAACCATTAGATTAAACATTCAATTATACAATGACTCACTCCATAGTAAAAATTAATTAGCAGATAACATTGTCCAAAATCACAAACACAATCAAAATAAATGTGATCTGCACATGCTAATGAATTGCATTATCCTGTACTTGCTTTTGCTGATCATTTATTCTGTGAATGTAATCAGCAGTAGTAGCAGAAATCTAACATGCCATTTTGTAACACTGCTTCTACAGATGATGCCCAGTGAAAAGCTAAGCCAATTGCAAAAAGCAATATATATATATATATATATATATATATATATATATATATATATATACATACATATGCTGTCATGTTTTTGTTACCTAATGTGAAATGATGACAGTTTTCTCCCATGGCATTCTCCAATGAAATACAAATGGCAAGTCCCTTGTTATCTGGTGTACCATGCCAATCATATAAGAACAATGGCTTTATGTTTTTAATTGAACTCTGTTCCTTTCAGGCTAAGTATTTGTCCTTTCCTACAATATCAAATGTTTTACCTAAAGCATTTCATTTTGTTGCTGCTGTGTAGGCAGGTACTTAAGCAGTTTTAAAGAATTTTGTTGTAGCAATGTTTTAATTGCAGGTAAGACATAAACTTTATTCTATAATGGTAAAAATTATGCTTTCCTTTAGTGATTGTATGAAACAATTCCTTGTCTCAACTATATATTAAATTTGAAGCAAAATAGGTTCATAGGATCATAGGTAGGTACTAGGCTATCTGCCCGAAGGCATTTACAAGCCTAGCTAGTTGGCTTTCGCTGCCCCCTTAGATTAGTTCCCTGTGCCTCTGTCCAGCACAGCCACTGAAGTCATCCCTGGGGTAAACTTTCTGTTTCCTATCCACTCATCAAGGTTTCTTTTGAAGAGGGTTAGCAAGGAGCTCTGCCTAATGTAGATTGGAATCTTGTTCCAGAGCATGGGAAGTCTCTGGGAAAGAAATCTATCCCTCCAGCATGTCCTATTTATTATTGTGGTGAGGTTTAGATCCCTGGAGCATGTGGCTTGAGGGGATATGGTTTTCTTTAGTTGGAGTATGTCCATCAATTCTGGGTTGGACATGGCCTTGTATGTCAGGCAGAGATCACCTGTGAGTAGGTAGTTTGCAACTGAGTACAGCTGGAGTCTCTTCAGTCAAGCTGCATAGGACATCTGCTTGAGGCCAGTGATCCTCTTGGTGAGGTACTTCTGTGGTCTTTCCAGTTGTTGCAGGTGTCTTGTAAGGTACATCCCAAATGGGGCATTATACTCTATGATGGGTCTGATGAGTGATGCGTCGAGGGGCGCAATGACCTCTTTTGATCTGGATGCAAGCCCTTTTGTGATTAGGTGGGCTGCATAGAAGGATTTTCTAACCACTTTGGCAATGTGATTATCAAAGGAGAGGTTACTATCTACTTGGGTCCCCAGATCCCCTTATTACGTCTTCCATATTTAGGGGGCTACTTTGTTTTTTCCAAAGGGGATGACTATGCACTTTTTGGCATTTAGCTTGAGGCAATGGTTTTGACACCAGGTATCTGTCTCAGTGAGACCCTTTTGGAGGATGTCTGTGTCAGCCGGAGAGTTAATTATAGCCCCTAGTTTGCAGTCGTCTGCGAACTTGGTCAGCCATAGTCCTCCTGTGCTTGCCTGTACCTCTTTGAAGCATATGCTGAACAGCAGGTGTCCTTGAACTGAGCCCTGGGGAATGCCACTTGTAACCGGTTTAGAGTCAGACCTAGCTCCCGCAACTCTTACCATGTGGGTTCTGTCCATGAGCCAGTTGGCAACCCGTCTTATGATGTAGGGGTTTATGTTAAGGTTGGTGAGCTTGCCTATAATACCTGAGTGGGGAATGGTGCCGAAGGCCTTTGCGAGGTCTAGGTAGGTTGTGTGGACCACCTTTCCCTCGTCTATAGCCTTGGTAACTGTCTCAAAGAAGTCCACCAGGTTTAGGAGGCATGATCTGCTCTTTACAAAGTCGAACTGGGTAGGGTCCATTGTTTGGAGTTTCCCAATATCTCTGTTAATGAGATCCATGATGATGTGCTCCATAGCTTTGCAGACCAAGCTAGTCAGGCTTATAGGGCGATAGTTCCCAGGGTCCGTTGTGGCTCTAACCTTTGTGGACCAGAATAACCGTTGCTGTGCTCCACTCTGTGGGCATGTAGCCTGTGGAGAGGCTGAGTTTAAACAGTCTGTTTAGGTGAGGGGTTAGTTCATCTTTGACCTCATGTAGGACGTAGCCTGGGACACTGTCCGGTCCCATTGATGCTGTGTTTTTGGCTTTGGACAGGGCTGTTTTAACCTGAGTGTCTGTGATTTCAGGGGCACTACATTCTTCTGGTATAGTTATGGGCCCTTTTGGGGGCGAGAGGGGGGTGAAGTTTGCACTGAACCTGTCTGCCAGAATGTTGGCTATATGGGTCGGTTCAGTGTATTTTGTGCCATTCTGCACTAACTTCAAACAGATCTGAGAATTGCCACTTAGATTCTTGATATAGCGAAAGAATGCCTTGTGGTTATCTGTGGAGTCCATGATAATTATTCTTTCAAAGCTAGCCTTGGATGATTTTATGAGGGAACGTAGTTTCTTGCTGATACTGATCAGGGATGTCTTCCCTTCTTGGGATTTTACTCTATTCTGTACTAGTTTCCTCCTTCTATTGTATAGCTTGTTTATGGCAGGGGTCCAGCAGACTGGTTTCCTTTTCTTGGCGGAGTGAGTCTTGGTTTTGTTTGGGATAGCATAATCCATGCATTCTTGTAGGTGCCCGTAGAGTGCATTAGTAAAGGATTTTGTAGCTTGGACAGTGTTATCCTTTAGCATGGGGGCTTTGAAACTTCCCACCTCGGTCTTAAGTAACGTGAAGTTTGCTTTTGAAAAGTTATTCACGGTGGTTTCTTTGACCGGGGATGGTGGCAGAATGTGGATATCCACAGTGATTAGTTTATGATTAGATCTAACCAGCGAGGGGTTGACCTCCGGTGTGGAACACTGGTCGCCCATGTTGGCGATGACCAGGTCCAATATGTTGTCACCTCTGGAGGGTGTGTTGACCAGTTGATCCAGGGTGTTTGAGTTTATAAATTCTAGGAAATGTTGGGCAAAAGAGTTTGTACTTGTTCTCCCAGTTAATGTTTGGGTAATTGAAATCACCCAATATCAGGGGGTTTGTTAGAACCTTTATGTTTCCCAGTGTTTCCAGGAATGCAGAGTGGGGGTCCTGGGACATGGTGGGTGATCTGTAGCAAGCTGTAATTTGAATAGCAGTTTTGCCCATTGTTAGTTGCACGTGGATGATCTCTGAAGCATCATGCTGTGCCACTAACCTGGAGGTGTGGGTATCCTTGATGAATATGGATATTCCCCCACCTTTTGTATTTCGGTCTGGTTTTTGTGGCCAAAATGTATGGTATGAGTTGTAGCCTGGTAGTGCTGGGGTGCTCTCTGGAGCCTTAAACCAGGTTTTTGTTACTGCACATATATCGATTTTCTCCATACTGAGGAGTGCCTCGAGTGCATGCATTTTGAGGTTTAGACTTCTGGCATTGAGTAGCATTACCCTCAGTTTTTTGTTACTTGTGCTATTTATGGTGGTGGGTTTGTCTTTTGAGCCTTGCCTAAAAAAGGCACTATGGGGGTGGCAAGAGCCTTGGCTATTATTCAAAAGCCTAAGGGTGACAGGTGCAAGCCATCTCAAGTGAAGCAACATGGCATATCGAGCATGTCATCCCAGGCTGACAGAGACTGGATCCCCTTTGAATGACACCAGAAGCTTAGCCAATTGTTGAAATTGATAATTTTTTCTCTATACCGTGGTATCATTCTTGGTGAGGGCAGGATGCTACTCAGGGTCAGGGTCATACCAGCCTGGGCTACATGATCAGAGAGCTCCTTCATGTTTCTTTTCATGTAGTCCAGGTAGGTACGGCTCAGGTCATTCACACCAACATGGACAATGACAGACTCATATTTGTACTTGTTCTGGAGTGACCTGAGTGCTTGTGTTATGTGGCAGATCCTGGCACCCGACAGGCAGCTAACAGTAACCTTCTCCTTGTTCAGCCTAGTGAGTGGGATGTCAGTGTGCCTGACTATAGAGTCACCTATTACTAGTGTGTTGGGCATGTTATTTTGCCTTAAGGGCTGTGATTGCGTGGCACACTGTTTTTGTGAAGTATGTGTTTCATGGTTTGTGTTGGGTGGTGGAGGTTGCTTGGATGTCTGCTTTGGAGGTCTCTGTTGCTTTTGCAGATTTTTATTTAGAGCCTCCGAGTATGTTTTCATGTATTTATGTGTGTTTTTTGCCTGTGCTGGTTTCATAGGTCTATGTGAGACTGGTGGTGTGATACAAGTAATTCCCTTCTCTTCTTTTTTGCCTGGTCCAGTCTTGAGTTGGGAGAGCTTAGCCTCCAGTTTGGTTGTATAATTGCATCTCTCGCATATATTAGTGTTTGGTGGAAGGAGGAGAGGGTTGTCTGTGTACCTGAATCAATTGTAACATTGCCTCAAAATGCCCAGATTCACCAGTTGGACCAGAGAGTACACCAGAAACTGCCCTTTGGACATGCCTGGATAGGTACAGTGAACTGTTTTACTGATCGGCTGGTAAGATCAAATAGTGAGCTTTGCCCTTCTCTACAGTATAGGGAGGTCTAGTGCTAAGGTTTATTAGTGCTTGCTATGAGCTTTGAGCAAGTGCTGGGATGAGAAGTGAATGGTTTGAGTGCTTAAGTTGAAAGTTTGTCTAGTTCCAAGGGAAAAACTGAAGAGTAGACTTTGTGGAGCTGGGAATAGTTATACCCTAGATAACCACCGTGCAAATGCGGGTTTTATAGCAGGGAAATGAAAGAGATAGTAATTAGCCCAAAATGGCCAATAAACTACTAATTTCTGGGCTGAAACCACTCCTTCAGGGATAGATAGGCTGCTCAAAGCTCCCTCTCTCACAGTGAACAGAGAAACTTCCTTCTATCCAAGTAAGGTATGGGCAAGCACAGAAACGTGTAACACAGCCCTGAATTCAGTACTAACATGAAAACTGGACTATACTAGCTTAGAAAGGCAGGAAAACAAGTATTTTTTTTTGTTTTTTTGTTTTTTTTCAGAAAATAAAGCAGATACAATAAAAAAAACACTTTAAATGCACAGAAATGGCTATCACACCTGAGTGTGTAGCCTACAACAGTTAAACAGGTAATTTAAACACATAAACAACTTTGTTAAAGTGCTGGCAGTAAAATAAGTACAATATGTAGCTGAAACAAGCTTTTTAAATCACAGAAACTCTAGAAAATCGGCATTTTAGGCAGAATTAGCTAAAGGCAGCAAGAAAATGCAGAAAAATGATACTTAATCACTCCAAAGTCTCTCTTTTGTTTATCTGGTGCTGTAGAACTCTATTTTAGCTATTTTCTGCATGATTGAAATGGCTTATTTAAAATCATATACATCAGAATATTGTGATCCATTAACTTGTTGCTTTAAAGAAATTATCTCAATGGAGTTTATCATTTATTATTATTTATTTATCTGTAGAGTCTCCTTATATCAGTACATATGAAGCACATATCACTTGTCGGTACTTCATGTATTCTTAACTGTTTTCAGCTTGTCCATGTCAGATGCTGTTGTTCCTATTTTGTATGAAGGTACAGCAAATAGATTACTGTCCATATACTATTTCTCCCCGGCAGAATTTACAATTGCTATCCCTCTGCTATGACCTCCACCTATGGTCTGAGTCACTAATAAAATATTTGTGATACAATTCTTTCACAGTATCGACTAATTTATTATTTTATAAATCTCTTGCAGATAATGAAGTTTATGCATTCAGAACCTCAACAAATTTTGTATGCATTGAGTTTACCCTGCAGTGTCAAAGGGTATGAACATGTAAGAACACACACACACACACACACACACACACACACACACACACACACACACACACACACACACACACACACACACACACACACACACACACACACACACACACACGTGTGCATGCATGTATACAGAGTACTATAAGTCCAAGGAAACAGTGGATGCACCATTTATATAAAAAACACATACAAATTTATTCTGAAAATCCACAGAAAACAAAAATCAACAACTCACTAAGATTCATAGAGTCATAGCTGTTCCAAGGCCACCGAGTCTCATGAGCTTTCTTACCTTGCCAGTACCTACCCCTCAGGCAGTACCTTTTTTTTCCAGGAGAGTCATTCCAATAAATCCTGGAGTAAATTTGAGGACACCCATTCAGTCATCCAGTTTATATTTAAGGGAAGATGGTGAGTCATACTGCTTAACATGCAGGGGAAGTTTATCCTAGACATTTGGAAGGTGCTAGTTTGTAAACAGAAGAATACTTTTGGATTCTTTCAACCGTATATACATAGTCTTGTTTGGGCTTCCAGCAAACAGACTGATGTTAGAAAATCCTTAGCTCTAGATCTTGCTGGGCTGTCAAAATCTAATCATCTAAGATATTCAGACAAGCCACTGCCTATTTATTTCTAAACCTATGAATGAGGAAATTACTTAATGAAAGAATTGATGCCTTGAACAGTAATTGGTGAGTAAGACTTCATTAGTGACAACCAAAGACTATTCTCCTGACTGACTCCTCTGAGAATATTACCATACTCTACACTGCAGCACACATGTAAAGGAATTGTACACATTTAAGGGTATTGTACTCACTTCCTTTGTTAGGCATATTACAATTACTTGACTTCAGCATAACACCAGGGGACTTAGACTCATAATAATGGGCTGCAAGCCCTCAACACCCCATCATCATTTCTGTTGGCTATGTCAGGCCTGTGGGTGAAGGCATATCCCCAATGATAGAACCTCATATTGACATTGGCTGGCATACTCATCCATTGCAATGGGACATAATTGGTTACCGGCTGAAGCCCCTGCCCAGCAAATAGTATTTGGAGGCATAGAAGGCCCATTAATTTCTAAACATGCTCTTTCAGTGGCAGAATATATCCATTCTGCAGGGCTCGGGTTTCTGTTAATATAACACCTTGACTGCCTTGGGATAGCACAGCCTCCAAAACTACTTCCTGTGCATCGTTACATAATGTAAATTCTGTATTAAAGTCAGGAGTTACTAATCTAGGGTGATATTATATGAAGGACCATTACACCTTGACTGGAGCTTTTCCACTTGTGAGGTCTGTCAAAGGACAGATAGTAGTCATAAACGTAGGCTCAAATTTCTCTATGACCTAGCTAGTCAAAGAAAATGCTTCACCTGTCTATAAGTCAATGGATCAGGACAGATTTTTATGACCACTGTTTTTCTAGTTGTGGTCTTACAACAACCCATTTTCCTGTCAGATATGCAAAGTACTTAGTTTCCACCTCATCTAGATTACTTTTTTTAACATTTACATTAAGCCTGCCTTGCTTATGGATTCTAGCTCAGCTTGCACTCTTGATATACAAGATTCCCCATTATTCTGAATAAATCACTATGTCATCTAGGTGTGTGGTAGTATAACATAAGTGAGTTTTCAGTATTTTATCTATCAGCTTGTGAAAGGCAGCTGGAGCTTCATGTATGCCTGGAAGTACTACTGTATGCTGAAATAAACTGTCATGAGTTGCACTGGTATGTCTTCTTTGACCAACGTGGTAAGTGGTGTTTATCAGTATCACTTTGTCAGTTCTAGTGCTGTCATATATCTGGCCTTTTTTAGGTTTTCTTGTCATTTCATTAATTCTGGGCAGGGGATAGCTATAAAACTTTGACATACAATTCTGTTTCCTAAAATTGTTACAAAACCTAATACATGTATCAAGTGAATGAACTAGCACTGTTAGACTGATTTATTCACTTTATGACTCTTCTATTATTGCCATCTTGAGAGGTTGGGCATCTTTTGGACGTAATCTTTTATTGGCTATTTTTCTGACTCTGGTGCTCTGTAAGGCCTCATTCTGTCAGTTGGTCTTCTATTTTGAGAAAAACACCATGCTGTGTTACAACAAACACACCCCACCAACTTGAGATCATTAGTTTCATAAAAGCTGGATGGTCAGTGCATTGGAAAAAGGCCATCAACCTTTTGGTGGGCTGTACCAGGGAAATGCATTACTCCAGCTTTGAGTGGCTGTAGCTCACTTATTGCAGTCAAGACTTTACCTGTATCCAAACTCCTTACTAGCGTCTCCAGTCCATGGTCTGATAATGACACTTTCTATGATGCTCTTGTTTTTTCACAATCAGCACAGCTCCTAGTCATTCACTCAGGCCCTGGAATTAGAAATATGATATTATTGTACTCACGGTTTGACCCTTTTATTACATCCCATTTAAGAAATTTCCATACAACTTTCTGTATAGACTTTCTTCATGGTTCAGGTATTCTGTCTTTCTGTATGTTAAAGTTTTCCCCTAAAATAGTCCCACCATGGTTTTGACTCAGATTTAATCTGCCAGTCAGTTTTGAAAACATTTCCTTGCTCACCAACAGAAATCTCCTTAATTCTTATTTCTTTCACTGTGATATGGTACGATTTACCTGAACTGCATATGTTATATCAGTCTCTCTCTTTTTCCATCTATGCTCAATTCATGAATGTCTACTGTGAAACAAATATAAAGGTATACACCTCTTTCCATTATTTCAGAATTGTGATAAGATGTCATCTCTCAGCTGAATTACAAAACACTTCTGTTTGACTTCACATCAACTCGACTATAACAAAAGTTTCTCAACTACTTAAAGTGTCTTATAAATTCTCTAACCTGCTCAAACCAGAAGTATGTCATGCCATTATTACTAATATTCTAATGCCTAGACATACATTTGCATTTCCTATTAATCGGTCCTCTTTCAAGACCAAATATCAATGCCCTCCAACTTGCTGAAAAGAATGTCCGTAGGTTCATCCATTATACTATTTCTAGTGAATACTGCTGCACCATACATAATAAGGCCAGCTGGCTGCCCATCTCTGCCAAGATTGCCTATTTGCTTAACTTTCTCACCTTTAAACATCTGAAAGAGGATACTGACCACCTTCGGTAAACAAACTGTTACTTTCGTACTCATCCTACAATAACCAGCTTTGGCAAAAGAAAAGAAAGAAAACCCCTGTCAAGCCAAAAAAGAGGCATAGAAATGATATAGTCATCTACTGAGGATAAGAAAGAAGTTATGTATTGTTACTATTATGCAAGAAGCCCAGAATTCCAGATAGAAGATACTCAAAATGAGAGAAATTAGAGAAAAGAAAAATAGCAGCATAATAAAAACTGTCAAAAACTTCAGATGCAAATGTAGCTTCACTAATACAACAAATTCATGAAAAACATTATATAGACTAAGAAACCCTTGAATATTTTGAAAAAGAAGCAATTAAGGATGTACAAAAATATGAAGAACAAAATCTAAAAATTTCTGAAAGGTATAAAAAAGAAAGATGGAAAAGCAAGCGAGATCTTAAATGGTGCAATATTTATGCAAATAAGTAATTCAAACAAATCAATGCAAAAACAAAAAATATTTGAAGAGAAATAGAGGCAAAGGCAACCAGATATGGAAAGTTTCACAATACAAAAATATGATCACAAAGGAAGAATGTAGAACACAAGATTAGTAAAGTAGAAGTTAAACAAACAGAAGCTGAAGTTATGGAATACCTGTGAAGTAAAGGATTTAGTGCAGAAAGTCTAATACAGGTTATGTCACAGCACAATACAACAATGAGTACCCAAAGTAAGGAGAAACAGAAGGAGCAGGAGACATCTAAAGATGAAATATGGACTTCGAAAAGAAAAAAACATTTAATATGGTGCAATATTTATGCAAAGGAGAAAGTAAAGCTAATCAAAATAAAGCAGCAAAGATACTTGAAGAAAAATACAACAAAGGCATCTGGATATGGAAACTTTACAATACAAAAATAAAAAAAAAAACAAAGGATAAAAGTAGAAAAGAGGATTAGTAATAGAGAAGTTAAAGAAATGAAAACTGAAGTTATGGATTACATATGGAGTGAAGGATTTAGTGTAGAAAATCCAACTCTGGTAACATCACAGTATGACAGAACAATGAGTCCCCAAATTAAGGAGAAAACAGTGGAACAGGAAGCATCTGATCAGTTGCCATATGAAGATACTTCAAAGCCTTCAGTAGGAAACCAGTACAAAAGTTCAGGTGGAGTTGCACAGCAAGGGAAAAAGCTGAAAACAGTGTCAACTCTGATGCAGTCAATGTTGTGGAGTGATAGCCCAGTGAATTCCCATATGAATGACCTATGGATGACACAGGATAAAGCTGAAGAGAATATGTCACAGAAAGATGTTCTGAAACTTTCTGTAAAAGGCCCACAGGAAACAGAAAATAAGAATTTACCTGCAGTTTAGAATTAAAAGATCTAAGAGAAGAGTTGCTTGATTTAATAGAGATGGATAGACATAGTAAGACCAATCGAAATAATCTGAAAAATCGTTGGAACAATGCTTAGTAGTAGAAGAAATAGAGTAATTACTTAACTTTTTACATTTTATATTTGAGATTTTATTAAAATTACTAGTAGTTCTTGACACCCTATTCCTTTTTGGATTTTTCATAGTAAGACCAATGAAAGGCATGGATAAAGTACAGTTGTGTACACTTACCATAAATGTAGATGTTCGAGTGTATTCACTGTTGCAGTCATTACACTTGTGTTATCCTGCTGGCAGGCTACCTTCATTTGGCCTGAATTCCAAAGTCTAGGTCCGGCGTCAGTTGCTGTCACCTCTTCCCAGACGTCAGTGTGCCAGGGGTATAAAAGATGCAGCCAACGCCATTTTCTTCAGTTTTTCTTGCCCCAGATGTTAGGTGCCCCCCAAAGGGTAGGCTAAAAATATGCCAATAAAACATGCATGCACCAAAATATATGTAATACCTTCATCTATAAGCAAATACACCACATAGGTTGTATAGGTTAGAGATGAGCAAATAAATTGCAGCCAAGATATAGGGGATGGTGGGTGGGTAACCTGGACTGTAACAGTGAATACACTTGAACATCTACATTTATGGTAAGTGTACACAACTGTACTATGTTCTTCATGTTTCACTGTTGCAGTTATTACACTTGGGTTGAATCCCAAAGCTAAGGTTGGGAGGCTGGAGCTAAAAAGCATTAGGAGCAGCTATGAGGCCCTGCAGAACTGCAGTGGCAAAGCCTGCCCTGGATTTAGAGTAGAGTGGTAAATAATAGTGCTTTGTAAAGGTGTGCACTGACTCCAGGTAGCAGCCTCTAAAATGTCTTTGGTTGGTACTCCCCTGAGGAAGGCTGCTGAAGTGGTTGCTGCTCTGGTTGAAAGTGGCCTAATGCCCTTAGGCACTGGCTTGCCATGTTGTGAATAGCAGAAATGGATGCAGTGGCCTATCCACTTTTAAATAGTCTGCTTTGAGATAGCCTTTTCTTGAGATCCTGCAGCATATGGCACTAGTATTTGCTCTGTCTTTCTGAAAGCTTTGGTTCTGTTCAGGTAGAATCATAGCTGTCTGTGTATGTCCAAAGAATGCAGAATTCTCTGCCCCTTATTCTGTGGGTTTGGATAAAAAGTAGGCAGATGAATGGTTTGGTTAAGGGCCACATTGGACACTACCTTAGGCATACATGTTGGGTTTGTCCGCAGAGAAACCCTGTCTGGATAAAAAATGATAAAAGGTTCCACAGCCATGAGTGCCTGTAGCTCTGAGACTCATCTTGCAGAGGTTATTGCTAGGAGCAGAGCTGTTTTTCAAGATAAAAACTTTATATCAGCTGCAGCGGCTGGCTCAAAAGGCGGCAGGGTGAGTTTTTCCAAAACATAATTGAGGTCCCATGCAGGTGTTGGTGATCTCCTTGGAGGCCTTAAGTTTTTGGTTCCTCTGAAGTACTGCCTTAACAAGGGATGAGAAAATATTGGTGGCTCTGTATTGTAATGAGCTGAAATGGCAGAGGCATGAATTTTGATTGATGAAAAGGATAGGCCTTTGTCCAGCATTTCAGTTAAGTATTGCAAAATCTGAGGAATATTTGGTACAGCTGTGTCAATTCCTTATGCCTGGTTCCAAGCACAGAATATCTTCCATTTTCCAGCGTAAGATTTTCTGGTACTAAGCCTTCTGGCCTCCAAAATGACATCCATTACAGCTTTAGTGAGAGGCGTGTTTTGTATTACTACATTATCTGCCATGCTACCAGATTTAAGGTCTTTAATTGGCTGTGCAGGATCTGATTGTTTTGTTGGGATAGTAGATGAAGTATTTGAGGCAAGGTCCAAGCCGGGCATTGAGACAAGTTCCATAGGATTGGATACCAGTGCTGGCAGGGCCAGTCTGGGGCAATCAGTATCATCTTTGGCTTCTCTTGTCTGGCCTTTAGGAGTACCTTGGGGAGGAGAGGCAGTGGAGGAAAGGCATATACTGCTAAGCTTTTCCAGCTGAAAGAGAGAGCGTCCACTTTCCATGCTTGTCTGTGATAAGTCCTTGTGCAAAATTTTTTTAGTTGACAGTTGTGAGGAGAGGCAAATAGATCTATATCCGGGCATCCCCATTTCCTTGTTATCATGCTGAAGACTTGTGGATCCAGTTTCCACTCGTGGGGATCCATGAGGTTTCTGCTTAGTTCATCTGCCAGAGTATTTATCTTTCCTGGCAGGAATTGTGCCTGCAGATGTACTTGGTAAGTCAAAGCTGTGTCCCACAGAGTCATGGCTAGTCTGCAAAGGGGGTAAGAATGAGTGCCTCCCTGCTTGTTTATATACCACATGACCGTGGTGTTGTCTGTCTTTATCAGTAGTTATCCCAGATGAAGTAGGTCCTTGAAGGCTGTCAGGGTATTCTGGACAGCTAGCATCTCTTTTTGATTGATATGTAGATGCATTTGGTTTGTGGACCATGTTCCTTGAATACATCTTCCTGCCATGTGGGCCCTCCAGGCATAATCTGATGCATCCGTTGCTAATGTCTGCCTGGCTGTGGGCAAAGTGAATGGCTGTCCCTTGTTCTGGTGACAAGCCTTCGCCCACCAACAAAACTCCTGTTGCAGGCAGGGAATGAGGGTAATTATTGTTTCCAGGCTGTGGCAATGTTGAGTCCAAACACTTTTTAGGTACCATTGAAGTTTCCTCATATGCAGTCTCGCATATGGAATTAGTAGAATGCAGGATGCCATGAAGCCCAAAGCCTGCAGAATTTTTCTTGCAGATAACTGGGCCTTTGTTGCCAACAGGTTGAAATAGGTAGTCAGTTGCCTTTGTTTGTCTGGCGTGAGATAAGCCATCTGGGCAGTTGTATTTAAGCTTGTACCCAGGAATATTATCTCTTGAGAGGGTACTAGTTTTAATTTCTTTTCGTTGACTGTGTACCCTAGGCCTGTTAGAAATCTCTTTACAAACACCAGATGCTGTAGTAGAATGTCCTTGTTCTCTGCTTGAATGAGGCAGTCATCCAAGTAAGGATATATTTGTATTCCTCTTTGTCTGCAGAATGCAATTACTGGTGCCAGGCACTTTGCAAAGACCCTGGGCGCAGTAGATAAGCCAAAGGGCAGTGCAGAGAATAGGTAGTGCATTCAGCCAGCTTTGAATCTAAGGTATCTTCTGCATGTTTGTCTGATTGGGACATGCAGGTATGTCTCTTTTAGTTTTAAAGTCACCAGCCAAGCCTTCTTGCCCAGCATGGGCAGAAGTTGCCGTAGAGTCAACATTTTTAATTTTGGTATATCCAGAAATGTCCCAAAAGATATGCGCCCACTCGAGTCTAAGTCAGCTCTAGGAGACAATACAGCAAGAAATAATGAAAAATCAGAAAAAATTCTCCAGCTAGCTGAAAATAAAAACAGTACCCTTGCAGTAAGATATAAGCTAGAAATATAGAAAGAGAGGCTCCAAATCCTTTAAAAAAACACACCACCTACACTTATTTTTGAGACCAACAGCACTTCACTACAGCTTCACAGCTCTGACTAAAGATCATTACACTACACAATCACAAATACTCAACAGAGACAGAACATATTACCTTAAAGTCAATATATCATATAAATTAACATTAAAATACAAAATTAAAATACAAAAAAATATAATAGAAAAAATATTAAACAAACTTCATATATTTAAATATATATAAAAATATATATACAAAAATATAAAATAAATATAAAAAAAATATATACAAAAATATTTCCTTTTCTTATTCACTGGCTTAATTATACAGGCCTCATTTCATTAATGCCCATAAGTGAATTTCAAACATAATATCCCACCTGGCCTCAAGCTCTTCAGTCCTGCTCATGATATCATGTCCCCTTGATATCTAGGCGTTATAGATACTGACTAAACTTGGAAGTATTATTACTGCCAAATATCACAGAGTGTTTAGATAAAAGCATGGTTCTTGTTCCCCAATCATATTGTTTTATTCAGAACAGCTCCCCCTCCATCCTTTATCTGTCCCGTTCTGTTCATAAAGCTACAAGCACAGGGCAGCTAGCAGCATGGAATGCGCAACAAAATATACTGACATGTGGCATTAACCCTAATATCAAAACAATTTCCTTACTCGGATGTTTAAACTCTAATCCTCTCTAATCCTATATGTTAATGCTTACTACTACCACATGGTTTATGTATTACCTTATGGAATGCTATTCACCTTCCTGCTATGTATCCTCCCTCCTCTTTTCTTTTCTTAAATGTTCGGTCTCTGTTATGTCACCAACTATATGTTCCTTATCACTGTCTGTCTCATAAAATTTTTCCAATGTTTACTAATTAATATTTTCTTATATATCCAACCCTTAAGGAATACAAGACATAAAAGATCCCTAACCTACAAAGACCTTCATAAAAGACACCTTCCGTGAAAAAATGAAAGAAAAGCCCTAGGACTCCTTAGTTCCTGAACTCTAGTACTACTGACCTATCATCCTTCTTTATAACCTCTACTAATCAATTCTTGTTTTACTTACGTGCAACCTGCTCATCATGCTCCATGGCATTAAGCCTAGAGGCTCTAATGTTGTATAAATATCATTAATGCACATCTGCTCAAATGCATTGATAATAGGTGATAAGATGGAATAAAACTTAGCCCTTTACTTAAAACGCTTATATTCATATCGTTAAAAAAACATATTCAGATTGATGGGCCATTGACTTTCTAAGTGTTAGTTGTTCTCTCTCTTGTTCGGGGTAACCTCCTTCCCCTGTTCTTGAATTCTCTCTTCTTAGCCATTCTTCCAAAGGGTTGGCCAGCAGCCATTAGGATAAAAGTTAGTTAGTTTGTCCAAGAGGGGAAGGCACAGGACTGCTCCCTGCCACTTTGTTCTTTTGTATCCGTTCTCTTATTTTTTTTCTCGCAAGCTCGCTGCATCCACTACCAGCTGTTAAATATAGTTCTAGAAAATAATATTTTCGTATTTGAGGGTAATTTGTACCATCAAAAAAATGGTGTGGCTAGTAAACAAGAATTGATTAGTAGAGGTTATGATAAAGGGATGATAGAAGCAGTAGTACTAGAGTTCAGGAACTGTCTTTGTATTCCGATGTTAGAGAATATACTAAAATATTTAATAATCACTGGAAAATTTTACAGACTGACCCAGTGTTGAAGAACATAGTTGGTGATATACCGCAATTTACATTTAGGAACAGAAAAAATCTCAAGAGGAGGCTCTGTGCACCTAGGAGTAGCATTCCATATGAGGTAATACATGGTACTAAACCATGTGGTAGTTGCAAGCAGTGCATTAACATTCTGGAAGGATTAGAGTTTAAACATCCTGATACATTTTATCATATGATGAAGGGAACAAGAACCAATGCATTATCTAAACACATAGATACAGTGATATCAAGGGCAGGACTGAAGAGCTTGAGGCCAGGTGGATTATTATGTTGAGAATAATTTATGGGGTGTATTTTTGTATATATTTTTTGTATATATGTTTTTAGTATGAATGTAAAGTTTTAATATATTTGATTCTACAAGAAGTTTCTGTATTTTTAATTCAGTATTTTAATGATTATATCTTACTGCAAGGACTGGTAACTAATTTTACAACTATATCCAGAAATGTGTTTAGAATAGATAGATCCAGTATTGGTCTCCAGGTCTTGTCCTTTCTTGGTACCAAAAATAGTCTTGAATAAAATCCTTGTCTCTGCTCATGCTCTGGTACTTGTTGAATGGCCCTCATGTCCATGAGGGATGAGACTTGCTTTTGTGCCTCTGCCCATTGAAGTTTTGGCAGGTCTGGCCAACCGTTTGTCCTTGGCAGGGTATGGAAGTGAAATTTGTAACCTTGTGACACTATGTCTAAGACCCATTTGTCCTGGGTTATTATGTGCCAGTTTTGAGAAAAAAAGTGCTAGTTTTCCCCCTAAAGGTGCTGCCAGAAGATAAGTGCTTGGTACAGGCAGGGGGAAGTCACTGGGACTGCTTCCTGTATGGTTGTGATTTGTCTTCTCCACTTTTGGAGGTAGAAGCACCCCATTGTTTAGACCAGTACGAGCCTTGGGGCTGGGATCTGCCTCTTGAGCATCTGTATCTGTCCCTTTGTGGTCTGTCTGACACTGGAAAGGACCAATTCTTTGTAGGCCAGTGTCTGCTAAATCTTGGAGGCTGAACCTGTAAGAAATCCTTAACCATTTTCATAGATTTAGCTATGTCCTCCAATTTCTTTAACACCTCTTCTGCTTTAACACCAAACAAAGTATCATGCTGTAATGGGGCATCTAATAATTTTGCTTTGACATGATCAGGCATACTTTGTTCCTTTAACCAAGCATGCCTCCTGATGACAGAACCCGTAACAGCAGCTCTGCAGGAGGCCTCCAAAGAATCAAAACCACATTGCAAAGTATGCTTTCCAACTTGTTTAGCTGCATGCAATAAATCCTGCATTTCTTTGTTTTCTGCACATTCAGAATTTGTCAACATTTTCTGTTTAAGCAGTGACATAATATATTGCTGATATTTGAGCATATGAAACTGACAATTTAAAGCCCTTATAGCCAAGATAGCGGAGGTGTAAATCTTTTTTCCCCATCTGTCCAATGCCCTAGAATCCCTGTCAGAGGGGGTAGGGTTTTTTGCAGCGGAGGCCTTGACCACTTTGGGACCCTGACAGATGGTTTCTGGGTCAGCAGCAGGGTTTTTGAAAAGGAATTTATGAGAGTCAGGGACCCTGTAGTACCTGTCCGGCTTAACAGAAGCTGGAGGTAAGGAGTCAGGGGTCAGACTTGACTCTACAAATACATCATCAACAATGTCTAACACAGGTGGAATAGCTATGGGCCTGTGTTGTGGTAGTAAAAGGAAGTCTCTGAGCCTTTTCTTAGATTCTGAAAAATCTTGGCTCTCCCAGTGGAAATGCTCCCTCATGGTTTGCAAGGTTTCCCGAAAAGAGTAATCCTCAGGAGGAGAGGCTGAAGGGATAGAGTCTTCATCATCAGAATCCTCATAGGGAGGAAGAGAGTATTCCTGATCAGAAGAGGAATCAGATGAAATGGAAACCTGATCTGAAGAGTCATATTCTGTCTCTTGCCTAGGCCTTTTATCAGGAGGGGGATGGGAACCCCTGATCAAAGTAATTAAGTCTTCGGCCATTTTGAGCATCTGTTTTTTGGGCATGGAGGCCTGTCCATGAGGCTGTTGTACTTGTTTCTTTGTCTTTAAGGGTGCTTTAGTCTTTGCCTTTGAAGCTGAAGTGGTTTTAATGTATAACTGAGTTGGCCTGAAAACACCCTCAGAAGCCGATGCCTGCTCAGCGGCTCCAGACCCATCTGAGAGAATAGTCTCCGAAGGTCCAATACTTTGACCTTCCAGCGGCCTAGGCGACTGCACGTGGGAGTTGATGGCGGCCTGTGGATCTAAAGTAGCGGTCGTCAGGGGCTGCGAAGGTGCCTCACTGAGAACCGGTGAACTGGCGACTGGCTTATAAGAAGCCTTGTCGTCGGTTTTGGACCTTGGATGCCTGTCCTTCTCTTTTTCTTTGCGTTTCTTGTGAATTCCAGTAGTCGGATGGCTATCCGATGACATGGTATAATTAAATCTTCTGCCAAAATAGTGTAAAGCAAAATCGTAACGACGCTTAATAGTGCGTTGGTTAAATCTAGCACAAAACCGACAACTAGCAACGTCATGGTCAAGGCCTAGGCAAGGAATACAGTAAGAATGAAAGTCCTTATGAGGTATTTGCTTCCCACAAGAAATACAATTATTAACTTTTTCTGACATCGGTCTGGAGCAAGAAAAAAGTTTCCCCAACGGGGTACTTAGCTTTTAATGAAGACTTCGGTTCTGAAATTCGAACACGAAAATCTCAGGAGTCAGCCGACTGGCACTTGCGAACTGTTTATGCTTCGGGCACCGCGGCAAGAAAAACTGAAGAAAATGGCATCAGCTGCATCTTTTATACCCCTGGCGCACTGATGTCAGGGAAGAGGAGACAGCAACCGACACCAGACCTACACTTTGGAATTCAGGCAGACTGAGGGTAGCCTGCCAGCAGGATAACCCAAGTGTAATGACTGCAACAGTGAAACACGAAGAACATCAGAAAGTCACTAAGATCCGAAATGTTAGAAGTGGGATAAAACTAATGAAAACAGTAACCAAGACTATTAACAGAAATTCATGTGATATAACACAAGTAAATAGGATATATTACTGTGCAGCTAAATTAATAACAAATAAAATCTTACCACAAAAATGCAGGGCAATAACAGAAAGGAAGAGAAGAAATGAAATAAAATGCCATCATGGAAGTATCGCATAGATAAAACTATAAAGCAATTAAGACAAGAAGTGTCACTGTTAGAAGAGTATAGAAGAGAGAGACGATCAACAAAAATATTTAGAAAGATAGATTTGATTAAATCAGTGTGCAGTATTAGAACAGACCAGAATCTATCCTACACTATTGCAAATAATAAACTAAATATATCAACACAAGCAGAAAAACCTAGAAGATATGCAGATAAATATAAAGGAAACGTACAAAATAAGCAATTCATTGATGACCCAAAACACCTTTAAAGAGAATTGGGAAACAAAGCAAAAGGAATAGAAACACAGTAAAAAAGAAGAAATAGACTCATTTTGGGAAAGATATCTATGAAGACCATATGGAACATAACGAAGATGCTGAATGGATGGAAGAAGTAAACAAAATTGTTAGAAGTTCAAATGTACAGGATATGAAATGGGATGAATTAATGGCCAGAGAAATTGAAACAAAATGAACAAACGCTCCTAACTGGAAAAACCCAGGTACAGATGCAGTTCCTAACTTCGGGCTAAAAGTATTAACATCTTTACATGAAGATTTAGCCAGGAATAAGAAGTACTTTTATCTGCACCCCAAACAGACCCCAACCTTGTTAACAACAGGAAAAATGATACACCTCATTAAGAGTGAACTTGCAAGCTACCCTAAGAACTATAGACCAAAAGAGTTTATAGTCATTTAGAAGAAAATTCAATCATAGCAATAAAACAAAAGAGTAACAAAAGAAAGACATATGACAGGATCATTTATTGTTAAATAAAGTCATAATGAAGCATTGTAAAAAGGAGAAGAATCTAAGTATGGCATGGATATATTACACAATAAAAGCATTAACAGCATCCCACATTCATGGATAAAGGATTGCTTACAAATGTATAAGATACACCCTAAAAAATGTCTTTCGGCTTTTCCCGGTTAGGGGTCGCCACAGCGGAACTCCCATCTGCTAATGACTGGCAGTGGATTTTTACGGTGCCGAGTTGCCAGCCCGATGCCCAACCTTCAAAGAAGGCACGCCCATTCACGCATGCCCCTACCTGCATGTCTTTAAAGTCACTCAACCATGGGGAGGAAGATACACCCTACATTGATCAATTACATTACAGTGACCATGAGACAGTGACAAACCAGTTTGCAGCTAAGCCATAATAAAGGACAATTTATTATCCCAGGGATAAAAATTAAAAGGGAGATATTCTAGGATGACTTTTTGTCATAGCTGCACTTTTGTCTTGCCTTTAAACCATTAAGCAATCTACTTAACAGATTAGGTCATGGTTACAATTTGGCTTCCAGACAACAACAAAATGTAAATACTTTTCATCTCCTTTTTGTGGATGATGTAAAACTGTATAGTTCATTAGATGAGGAGCTGAAAGCACAATTAGAAGTGGTCAAAACTTTTTTTAGATGATATAAGAATGTCATTTGGTCTTGATAAATGTGCAAAAGCAACATTTAAAGCAGAAAAGCTGCACCAAGAAAATATCAATCTGGGACAGGGATGTGATATAAAGGAAACTGAGCAGGAGGGAATATATAATAATTTGGGAATTGATGAAGGATTGACAATAAAACATTAATAAATATGAATAAAACTCAGTAAGAAGTATTATAAAAGAGTAAAATTAATACAGAAAACAGCTTTGACATCTAAGGATAAAGTGTAAGCTGTAAACCAATTTGTTCTTCCTGTTTTAACTTACAGTTTTGGGTGATTGACTGGCCCCAAATATTATTGGATGAGATGGACAGGAACCATGAAAATTGCTTCATGCCTATCAAATGAAATATAAAAATCAGTGTACACCAAGATTATACATTCCTTGTTGTGAGGGAGACATGAGCCTCCTTGAAATTGATCACATGTATAGATCTGCAATCTTAGGACTGAACACATATCTACTGATCTCACCAGATCCAAACACAGTGAAAGCTTTAAACATGAAGAGATCAAATCTAAGATGACCTCCCTGCTTAGTTTAACATATTGGTGTCAAGCAGGAATGGAAACCAAACCAGAAGTAGACAAAATCAGGCAGCAACTGAATGTGCCCCCCTCCCCCAAAAAAAGAATATAAGAAAGATCAGATGACAAGGCATGAAATGTAGAAACTGCATACATATAGTTGCAAGTGCAGAAAACTCCTCAAACAACCTCATGTCAATCAGAACCTAATGCAGAAATGGTTAAGGAGAGGTGCATTTAAACCAAAAGATGAAAGGTTAATATTAGCAGCCCAGGATAGTGAACTACATACACGTTGGCTTACCCAGTCCATTGAACATGTGGGAGAAACAGATAAATGCAAGTTCTGTAAAACAGAGCTGGAAACAGTCACATATCTTGTTGCTGGGTGTGACACACTAATGGCAGAGGATCTGTATACTGAAAGGCATAATGACGTGGCAAGACTGTTGCATTGGAATTGTGCAAACATTACAATATTGGAGCTGAGAAGCATTAGAAACATGAGCCACAAAGCATTATTAAGAATGATGGGATTACCCATTACCAACAGTTTAAAAAAATGTGAGAAAACCAGATAGAGTTGTCCATGAAAAGAAGACAAAAATTGATTTGATCATTGAAATCCTATACCCAGTGATTACAATTTCATATGTACAGAGAGACACAAAGTCATAAAATACCAGGATTTTCATGTAGAAACAAGGACAATGTGGAAGAAGGGATACCCAGACAGTTCCAATAGTAGTATTAGCAACTGGTCTCATAAAAAAAGAATTTACTGTTTTATTTAGATATGCTGCTCATACATGTAATTCCAGATGTAATGAGAAGAAGTCAATTCTGGGCACATGGCGAGTGCTGCAAAGATTACTTCTGACCAGCATCAAAGACTGAACTAGTACTAACTTCACAAACTTTAATCATATTTTGAGTTAGGAATGGGGTCCATTCCTGTCAATCTATTAGTAACCCAAAAGAGTTGGAAAAACTAAACCAGTATTAAATAATTCCACTGTCAAACTGATTAGACCTAAATTTACCTAAGCTATTAGTGAGAGATCATTCCCAAAATTAGCCCTTGTTTCAAGGAATTCCCTTGCAATCCATATTTTTGAATTGCAGGATCTTTCAATTAAAAAAGAAAACAAAAAAACAGGAATTCCTGGCAGTGATGGGCATGTTGGCCCTCTTAAGTGTGGTGAAGTAGGGTTAGAAAAACGGATGAACCTTAGGATATTATCTTCAAATATTTAAACTCTCGAGCAAGAGCTGGCTGTGAGGGGTTGAAAATCATGTGACTACTACATAAATACGTAAACTTTGAATCTCATCTGCATGCATTTTAAGGGACAAACAGTGCTCTATTTACAACCTAATCACTGCACTCTCCCTCCTGCACAGTCCCATGCTGTTTTAGATGATTTCTCTAGTAGCCAGTGAGTAGTAAAAACATCCAATGAACCACTCCTTGAGCCAAAAACCTACGACCACCATATAACAAACACCTTTATTCAGGCCACATAAAATGATCCACTGTACACAAAACGAGTCAGCAATCCAACAATCCAAAATGGTAAAATAATCCATAGGATAGGTCAAGCGCTTTCATCGATAGACTTCATCAGAACAATTAATAGTAGGTACTAACACCATTTTTATATGTACCTAGTACCATCAATTGAAAAGAATCAATTCAAAATTAAAGTGACAATGTGTTTTTAACCTTAAAAACTTAAACTCCCCAAACAAAACTATTTATCTTATAAAACATTCATTCAATTATACAAATCTTTTTAATAAAAAAAATCTTTCTAATAAAAAATGTATTATTCTGAAAAATGAAGTTTTTTTAAAAAATGAAGTTTTTTTAAAAAAACTGAGGTTGTCAAGGTTGAATGAAATGTTAAAACCAGTATCAAAACTGTGTTGCTCGATATCTCAATTCCGAAGATCAAGCCCGAAGTAACTGATTTCCCCAGTCATCCCCCCTAAAGTTCTTACCTACAATTTCCAAAATACCAAATCTAAAAAAATGGTCAGCATGGCTAACTTTAGTGTGTTTATATAGAGCGTTGTTGTCATCCTTTTTCAAAATACTATACATATGCTCATATATTCTCCTACTCAAACGCCTTTCTGTTTTTCCAACATAAAAGTGACCACAGGTCTGACAAATGGCTAAATATATTAAGCCCTGAGAGGTACATGTACCTGCCACAAAGTTGACTATTATTTGGTTAGGTCCAAGTGAAACAGAGGGAGTGTCAATGATAAATTTACAATAATCACAGGCCCCACATTTGTGAGTACCTCTTCTAAGACTTCTTTTATCAGATGTTGGATTTTCTAAAAGGTTCTTTAGGTTCCTATTCACCCGATATGTAAATTGAGGGCTATCACCAATATTTTTAAGCAACTCCGTATTCCCTTTAAACATCGCCCAGTTGTTTTTAATTATATTGACTGGGGAAATCAGTTACTTCGGACTGAGGTTAGATAGCAGTTGAGGTTAAATGCAACAGTTCCCCCAGGTTTAAATGAACACATCAGCTTAAAACCTGCATTGAGATATCGAGCAACACAGTTTTGATACTGGTTTTAACATTTCATTCAACCTTGACAACCTCAGTTTTTTAAAAAAAAAAAACTTCATTTTTTAAAATAAAAAAACTTCATTTTTAAAAAAAACTTCATTTTTCAGAATAATACATTTTTTATTAGAAATATTTTTTTTTATTAAAAAGATTTGTATAATTGAATGAATGTTTTATAAGATAAATAGTTTTGCTTGGGGAGTTTAAGTTTTTAAGGTTAAAAACACACTGTCACTTTAATTTTGAATTGGTTCTTTTCAATTGATGGTACTAGGTACATATAAAAATGGTGTTAGTACCTACTATTAATTGTTCTGATGAAGTCTATCGACGAAAGCGCTTGACCTATCCTGTGGATTATTTTACCATTTTGGATTGTTGGATTGCTGACTCGTTTTGTGTACAGTGGATCATTTTATGTGGCCTGAATAAAGGTGTTTGTTATATGGTGGTCGTAGGTTTTTGGCTCAAGGAGTAGTTCATTGGATGTTATTAGTGGTTGTTGCCACTCTTTTACACACCTTTTTGGTTTACCAGTGAGTAGTAAACTTATAATAGTAAACTTGCAAACTTGTAAGCTACACATATTAAGCTATTTAGGTAGCATTCAACAGGAGACTATATTACATCAACAAACATTTAAATGTTCGAATCTCTAAAGGTCAACCTATAGAGATCAAACATTTAAATGTTCGAAAATGTAATAAAAACAAAATAAAGAAAACAAAAATTAAAAAAAGGATTTTAGCAGGGGGCAAGCCCCCCTGCACCCCCCACACCCCCCGCTACTTAAATATACCAACTCCGAGATTGCACATCAGTGCACTATAGTGCAGAAATGGGAAATTTCCTCTTCACTACACTGTAGTGCGATCTTGGAGTTAGTATATTTAAGTAGGTGGGTGTGGGGGTGCAGCCCCCCATGTGGGGGGGGTGCAGGGAGGCTTGCTTTTTTTTAAGACTTTTGAACACGTAAATGTTCGATCTATAACAGTCGACCTTTACAGATTCGAACATTTACGAAACAAATTAAAGGTCTGTAGCTTTATAAAAGTAATTTTTTCACATTAAAAGCTAGGTGTTGTAGTGTTTTACAATTTGCATGTCATGAAACCAGGTTAGCTGGCCTCTTTCTCTGCATATACCCACTGTTTTTAATATATACATTAATATATACATTTTTATATATATATTTTATAATTATTAACATTTTTATGTTAGAAACAACGTGTAATGAGTTGATGTCCACACTATTGTATAAAAACAAAAAACATTTTACTGATGTTTGTTAGGAAGCAGGAAGATGTCACTTCCTGATTGTCCTGCTATAACTGGAGTGTGTGTGTTCTTCTTCTTTATACTTCCTCTGAAGAAGCCACAGATTGTTGTGGCGAAAACGCTTTGTTTCTGTTATTTTATGAATAAACTGCGTTAAGGAATTTGGACTGTTGGGTTTCTTCACCGACAAGGACCTCGTTTTTTAGGTTTCATTGGTTCGTTTTGTTTTCGCTTCTAATTTACGTGTTCGTTGATATAATATAGACCATTCAACAGTATAAAGCATTAGTCATTAGAAGAGCTCTCTTTTGGTTTTATGACTCTCAAATGATAAAAGTAGTTTGTTTGCCTATTGTCTAATAGTTCAGTGTACTGCAAGCATTGAATGGCTTCTCTTAGAGCTCATAATTAATGTTACAAGCTTTTTGGTGTTTGGGCAATCTGCTGGCTTAATTCATCATCCATCTTTTTTATATAAGTTATTAGCTGCAGATGCTGTGAATTATTGGCCTAAATTATGTCTTACAATTATGTTCCTCACCCTCTAAGACACAGTTACATTTCACTATAACTATTTGCATACCAGTTAAATGCTCTGCCAGTACACAATTTTGCTGTATGCCCATGTAAATTTAAGAATTAATTTGTTCTTCTCTGGGATATTTGTTATCATATATGGACCAGATTGTTAAAAGGAACAACTCTCCTGCATTTGAAATATGTTAATTTTCAGTGTGTAATGCTCATTTATCAATAAGGCAGAGCATTTTTAGCATCAGAACATGTAGCTGTGTTAGCCTATTCCACTAGCATATTCAGGTAGAGTATTTTACTTGAGTTAAGACCTTTGTTATGAAGGGTTTTAGGTATGCTAATTGATACAGCAGGATAGATTAAGTAGATTAAAACTTAGTACTGTTTATAAGCTAAATTTATTCTAGCCTTAAATTATTGCAGTACATGTTATCAGCCATAAACCTCTAGCTAAATATAGAATTAACCTGAGGAAAGTGTGTCTGTTGTCTTATTTATTTTTGCCTTTTCTGCTGTGTTCACATAATACTGTCACAGCAAACTTGGTCTCTGAGCTTTGTGATGGCGAAATCCTTTTTAGAAAAAAAAGCTTATCTATTTATTATATACCTGTTATCTTTATGGTTACTTGCATACAATATACAGCATAGTCATGATGTATTTTAACTAAAGTGCCTTTTATCCTGCAATGCCTCTTTTACCTCTTTAACATACTTTTCTCTTTCTTTTTTCCAATGCTTTGCAACCTTTAATCTGCTGCTAGAGCAACAGATGACTATATGCTTCCAGACAACTACAAATATAGACAAAGAAAGCATTGCAAAATAACACCTCAATAGATAAAAGCAGTGACTCCCACAGTATGTTCAGTGCATGTTTAAGCTTTAATCAGTTTAATATTTTCAGGATTATTCATGTTATTCATTTCTTAGGTGAGAGAAATTAATGCTGCATTTAAATAGAATTTCACCAAGAAAAGAAAGCATACTTCTGCATTTCATTAGTGAAACGACTAAGCTAGATGAGAATTCCTTGACAAATGTCACCCCCTTGCATTTCTTGTCAAGTCTCTCCATTTATAAAAACATAGGTCATTATTACTTCACTCATGGAAGGATATTTTACTATGATACAGGTCTTTATCTCCTTGAAGGCTAGCAAATGTATGCCCCAGTGAAAGACGTACATTTGTCTCTTTGATCAACTGATTTTACACGCATTGTATACTTGAATGGGCTGGCCTGCTCCCTTTCTTCCTCGCCATGCGCATGATCACCCCACTTAACTACCCTAGCTAGAATTCCCACACACCTCACCACACCTACACTTAATCGTCCCTGACTCCACCCACTACCATGAACACCCAGTCCAACAATACCACACCACCTTCCATGCCTCACATTTAACTAGTAATTCTAATTAGAAAATCTGTTCCATATTAAATGATCTTAA
Source organism: Protopterus annectens (assembly GCF_019279795.1). NCBI lineage: Eukaryota > Metazoa > Chordata > Ceratodontiformes > Protopteridae > Protopterus > Protopterus annectens. Next base: position 1,540,442,488 of record NC_056743.1, on the reverse strand, counting down.
ATCATACCCCATACTCTCTATACATTTTCCACACTCCTACTCTGCAGTATGTTCAGCTCCGACTTACTATCTCAGTACACCAAACGTCTTTCATCCCTTAGCCCGCTTCAAGATTACCAAGCCAATCTTTCCTCAACTACTTAGTTTCCTACCAGACATCCTGGCCTCTCCTCTCAGCATGTAATTCCCTGTCTTTCTTACACACCTACCTATACCTCTGATCAAATCATCATGAATTTCTTCCATTTACTCACTGTAGCATCTCTCATTTATTTTCTTTTCACCAGCTCCTCTTACAAGCCCACGTACCAGGCCTAGGCTCCAAAATTATTACTAGCAACAAAGCCCACTATCTACATACCATTTAAGGATGCTGGGTAGTTATGTTCTTTGCAACCATTTTTCATTGCTAATATCTACGTTCTGTACATTGTTTCATAATTCATGAATTTTATAATATAATACCACCACTTTAAAGGCTTTCAATATGATCATCTACGTACATTAGTTAAGTTCGTTTTTCTTTTTTTCTTTCATCTACCCTTCACAGCTAAGAAGTACGCCACATAAATGTTGATTGTCTTGATAATCTTTTGCACTGTCTGGACTTCACATTGGATCATATCCTGACTCGAAACCAATGTTAACCTGTAGTCACATTAGCAGGCTTATTTAACCTAGTTAATACTTTATTGTTCATTGGTGTGAGTGTATATTTCTCCTCACTGATTGGATTTTGTCTCAACAGGTTCAGCTTCATTATATGCACTAAAGCCTTGATGGGCAAGCATAACAACAGAGATTCAATAGCTCTTTTTTTGGAAGTGGAAGCTGGCCAAGGGCAGGAAAGCTCCTCAACCAACAGGAGCAGATCAGTGACTGCCAGTGGGATTGACCTGGACTCACGTGAAGCTCCATCTAGGAATTCCAGATGACTCTTACATAAAGGAACCATGGAAGGAAACATTACTCTTTGGTCTGCAGCACCCAGCCAGGAGGATGAAGATAATGAGAACTTCAGAGTGTTAGGGGAGGTGTTTCCAGCAACGCAGCCAGTTAAATTAGGGATATTTGGAATAATTTTTAGAATCCCCTCCCGGGGAGAACAGTGCTAAGAATTTTAATTTAGAGCTAGAGAGAGGATTTGGGGCTGGTCTCCACTGTGCTGCTGCCAATGCTCAATGGATAGCACAGGTAGGCAGGAATGCCCTATCTAGTAATGTTGTAGGTCAGGTACAACCAGTTGGTTCCACTACTACTGAGGGGGGTGAGTCTCAGACATTCGAACCAAGGCTGGCCCGACCCAGTTTTTAGCTCCCATCAGTGGATCTACCAGTATTAGTGTGACAGGAACTGAAGACACCATTGCCCTGGGCTCTCAGATTGCTGCCATGTAGCTTGTAACATTAGAGATAAGATTCTTAGGGGTGATTACATTGATGTTTTCAATTTATCAGATGCTGATGACATCCTCTTCTAGTGAAAGTGGAAAACAATGGATCCAGGGACTTAGCAGCTACCTTGGCTGCAAGAGAGAAAATATTTCATTAAAGATGATTACTAAAAGTTGGGATAACTGGGTAGTAGGGTTCGTAGGATCATAGGAGGTTACTAGGCTATTGGCCCTGAGGCCCTTATATATACTTGTCAAAGAGTAGCTCTCAGTCTTCTGTCCGTGTCATGGCCTGCGCTTACCAAGCAATCAGCCCTGTGTGCATTCAAGGTCTTTTATCTTGTTTCACCTGCTCATGGGAGATATTGGTCCATTCCAGCTGATGTCCATGTTTTGGTTCAAAGATGTCTGTTCAATGAAGCAGCTAGTACACATTCATTTAGAAGCACATGGTTAGCTAGCTCATTCTATTAATGTCCTGGACATCACAAAGCATTATCTGGTTTCCAGAGTGGTAAAAGGCTGGAGAAACATCAGCGTGGTAGTATGAAATCACAGAAAGCCCATAAGTAGACATCTGTGGGTATCCTTCATGTTAGGAATTCTAGTTTGTTGTGGAGATTTCATACCTTTGAAGTTTGGGTGACCCCTTTCTCGTGCTTATATGCGGTCATCTTTACGGAAAACAAGTTACTTCAGTTGTTATCCTGGAGGGATGTAATCTTATCCAAAGAATATGTTACAATTTGACTGAAGAAGTCCAGAGATGATCAGATTAGCTGGGGGCAGCAGGTTTACCTCAGCAAGGCAGGAAGCTATTTTCTCTGCCTTGTTCACTGGTTTGGAACAAACTGGTACCAGACACGTATCCTTCTCGAGTAATTTTGCACCTTAGTTCAGGTCATGTTATTATACCCTTTGATGCTAATGCAAACCTCCCTAATGCCTTGAGCTACCAGGGCATTTTCCCTTCCTGATATTCATCTTCAGAATTGGTAGAACATCAGACTTAACACAGGAAGGCCAGTGTGTACAGGTTTTGAAGATGGCAGTCGTATTAGGAAATAGCAAGCTTATTTTCATTTGCAAGTAAGAAGGGTCTGCTAGTCTTAGGTCACTCCTTTAGTCAGAGAACAGCCTCGGGGGCATACATGTGCAGGAATGGTTCAAGCCTTCACTTTGACAAAAGTTCTTGGTCTGTCTACTGGTTTGGTAAGACTGGGTTATCCTGGCTGTAGTTTGGTATGTCTGGCAGATTTATTTTCTTGCTGGCCTAGAGGGAATGATTTGACTTGAATATCCAAGAAGATTATTTTGGCCAGGATGATAGTGGATCTGTCAACCTTGAGAGCATGGATCCTGAGACATTGATATTTTGGTCTACCACAACAGCTAGCTTTAATTGCATGATGCAATAAACCTCTCAACCACAAAGTTGTCCAGATAGTTCAGTTATCATCATATTTCAAGGTCAGACAAAATATTAGATGAGAATGTGATCAAGCATCCATATTTGTTGAAACCAGACAATTTCACCATCTAAGTGTAATCACACTTTATGAGTTCAACCGCATTTATATTATGTGATCGAACAGTGAAATGTTCGAACACGTAATAATGAACACCAAAATATCGAAACGCCGTAATGTCGAATGGCAAAAAAAAACAAAAAAACACCCAAACAAACTATTAAAATGCTCTAAGCGGGGGGGGGGGGAGCATCCTGCACCCCCACACCCCCCACTACTTAAATATACCAACTCCAAGATCGCACTACAGTGCAGACAATGGAAAACTTCCATGTCCACACCGTACAGAGATCTCCATTGAGCCATTTGTCATTCTGATGGTTCAATATTTAGGGGTCAATTATTACGTATTCGAACATTTCACTGTTCGATCACGTAATATAGACCCATTTAAACTTCAAGTTTCATTAGCAGTACTAATTGTTGCCTGAGTTTAATTGAAATTTGGAGTGCTATTTATCATTGCTGTCCTCAGCTGTAGTCGACACTATTATTACATAAATTTACAGGTTCATCTGTGTAATTTAATGCAATTTAGCTTATGTTTGTTATGATTAATGAATAATAATCATCAGTGATAAATACTATTTTGAGCAAGTGACAGGGCATTTTATTGTGATATTTTAGTTGTCCTCTTCTCAAGGAGGAGGTCAAAGAACAGGGAGAACAGCATGCTGAAGCTTGCTGGTAAATTATAGCTTCACCCTGCTTGTATCTCCCCTCTTTTTGGTTAATCTGTCTCTTATTTAGCCAGTTTTGGGTGGAGAGTGTGTTGGTTGGTCTACCTCAGCTTGGGCTTTGACTAGGGGCAAAGGATGCAAATCCCTGGTTTCAGTTAGTAATTTCAGTTATCTGGGCATGATGTGCACCTTCTGGGCACCTGTGTGGGTGTGGGGGGGGGGTAGCATGGGCCTGGTTGCATCAATTGGCTCCAACCAAAGATAGATAGATAGATAGATAGATAGATAGATAGATAGATAGATAGATAGATAGATAGATAGATAGAGATAGCTATATAGTGTATATATATATATATATATATATATATATATATATATATATATATATATATATATATATATATATATATATATATATATATATATATATATATATATATATGGATCCCTGACAGAAGATTGAATGTTCACAACAGCAAATATTGAAACAACAAACCCATATCACTGAAAACCTAGAAGCAATGCCAGGATCATAAAAGATTATTTTTTCAGAGTAGCAAGATCTCCCCACACAACACCCATGTGTAGGGCTTCAACTTCACATCCCCTGCTAGTTGTACATACAAACTCCAAGATTGCACAACAGAAAGAAAGGGAAAAAAGCCCTAATCCCTACTGTATGGAAGTCCTGCACAGTGATGGCCAATGACATTCAAATATCCAGGTTTTTGGTGATATGGGTTTGGTGCCTCATTGTTAGCCGTTGCGTACATTTCATCTTCTGTCAGGCTCCCATATATATCTATATCTATATCTATATATATATATATATATATATATATATATATAAATATATATATATATATATATATATATATATAAATATATATATATATATATATATATATATATATATATATATATATATATATAGGTGCTTAGGATTTCCCTCTCTCTTCCCCCCTTGGCTGACCTGGTGTGACTCAGTTTGACCTCTACAGTTCCCTACAAAACGGAGTCTACAGGACTGCAATTGGTAACCATAACAAAATCAGTTTCTCTCAGCATTTAAGCAGATTGAACTCTACAGTTCCCTACAAAATGGAGTCTACAGGACTGCAATTGGTCACCATAACAAAATCAGTTTCTCTCAGCATTTAAGCAGATTGAACTCTACAGTTCCCTACAAAATGGAGTCTACAGTACTGCAATTGGTCACCATAACAAAATCAGTTTCTCTCAGCATTTAAGCAGAGTAGGTTGCACACAAAAAAACATTTGTTAAGCTTTCACTTACAGTGCTGTGTAATTAAGCAGGTCACCATTTTGGTCAGCCATAGAGCTTTTTTTTATACTTGAGTGTTTGCCTCCTTCCCCTGTAACTTTAGTAAACTGACTCTTACATTAAGAACTATAATACGTACCTTATAGCTTTAGAACACATTAGGAAACCTTGTAAACTGCAACAGCCTGACATTTGGGCACATAACCCTTGTAAAAAGTGACAAAATTGTATACTGTTGGCCTGTTTTTCCTGCTAAACATAAGTGAAATTACAGTGCTGAGTGCAAGTAACATTAAAATTAAAGTACTGAGTGCAAATAACATTATAGTGCTGAGTGCAGATTTTAGGCCCTTACATTCAACTTACCTTTGGTGTGGTGTCTTGAGTCAATCAAGGTATTCCCTGTAACCACTCCTACTGCCTTCTCTTTTCCCCCACCCTCCTCTTTCCTCAAACAGGTTAAACTGCTACAATTCAGTACAGGCATCATTTTCAAATCTAGGTGCTTAGGATCCCCCCCCCCCCGGCTGACCTGGTGTGACTCAGTGTAAGTTTCTTCATTGTATGGATCTTTTAGTGTTTTTTTGTGTAACTGAATGACCTGCTGCTAAATTCTGATTCTGCACAGACTGCTCTGTTTTTTGCAGAGGCTCTATAAGTAGCTAGTGACTTTACTGAATTTCTGTGGTAATATTTATGTTTAAACTGAAACTGTACCTAGAGAAAGTGTATAATCAGAGCTCTTACTTGCTGCATGTGTTTTTAATGCTCATATTGCACACACACATTGAAGAAGTGCTTTTATGATATGAATAACTTGGGCTAGCTATACCTGAAGTGCTTTTACTTGTAATTTTCCAGTTGTACAATTGTGAACAATTGATTTAGTTTTTCTGGTATATCTTTAAAATCTGGCAAGTGTTTATTTACTGCATTGCTCTCTTGCTTAGGTTTCTTAGCTATAAATCTTAGTGCATTCTGAAGTGTGCTACTTTACCCCCCCCCCACCACCATCAAACCTTTCTGAATGTATTATTATAAAATACCTGCCTGTTGTTGCCTTCATGCTTGCCCTAGAATCTCTGATTTTCTCTTTTCCTAGTTGAACTCTACAGTTCCCTACAAAATGGAGTCTACAGGACTGCAGTTGGTCACCATAACAAAATCAGTTTCTCTCAGCATTTAAGCAGAGCAGGTTGCACACAAAAAACATTTGTTAAGCTTTCACTTACAGTGCTGTGTAATTAAGCAGGTCAACATTTTGGTCAGCCATAGGGCTCTTTTTCTACTTGAGTGTTTGCCCCTTCCCCTGTAACTTAAGTAAACTGACTCTTACATTAAGAACTATAATACTTACCTTATAGCTTTAGGACACATTAGGAAACCTTGTAAACTGCAATAGCCCCGCTACATTGTCTGTCGCTACGCTCGGGCTCTCTTCGCTCCCCTGTCTGCCCCAATTCCCTCTCGCCCCCAGTACCTCTAAATTTATAATACTATAGCCACTCCCCCACTTTCTAGATCCTATCTGCTTTCATCTGGGATAATTCCTCCCACCCCCATTCTTCTACCTACATTTTAATAGCACCTATTAGCTTTCATCTGGCATTCTCCAATCCCCCTTCCAGTACCTTTACCTCACCACTCTATCTTTTGGTGTTGCATTACCAGATAAAACAGTTCCTTAACTCACTAGCTGAATCACAGATAATGATATACTCCTCTTTACTACCCCTCTTGTTCGCACCATACTTCCTTACCTTGTATGAAAACCAGTTTCTCACGGGATTTCAGGTCCCAAAAGGCCATATTATCACCCCAGCTGTAAATCCTCCCACCATCAACCATACTTACAGTACCAGGTCATATCCAACATCTTGTTCAGTCTATCAACATCTCAACCCCAGGCACATTAGCTCTAGATCCAAACACTACCACAAACTAATAAACAAATTCCTGAAGTTCATCACCAAGTATAGACTTAACCTAATACTTGGTGGTGATATTCACTCCAACCCTGGCCCACCCACTTCAGATATACATACCCCCTCTACTTGCAATCTAAGCTACAAACCTACAATTAATAGGCCAACTAACTCTCTCCTAGCCTGTCATCTCAATATTAGAAGCATTAATAACAAGGTACATGAATTGCATGCACTTCTGGATGTCCACTCCCCTGAGATTCTCTGTTTATCTGAAACCTGGTTAAAACCTAACAATACAGACAATGAAGTGTTACCACCTGGGTACAACATACACAAGCTGGATCGTGCTTCGAGGAACGGGGGTGGGGTAGCTGTACTCTACAAATCTGAGTTGAATGTCACCATAGATGTAATACAACCACCTCAGATTAATAACTCGGAGATTCTTGCCACCAAATTGCAACTTAATAAAAATAAATGCATTAATATCATCTGTATGTACATTCCCCCAGGTAACAATATATCTACACTTGAAGATATCCTGCACTGGCTATCATGTCACTACCCCCAAGAAACCCTACTACTTGGAGACTTTAACATCAGAATCCCTAACCACCCATATTGACCTGCATGCATTTACACAAATCATATCCACCCCTACCATGATAGGTAAACCCAACCAAAAAGAAAGCATACTTGACTGGGTACTCATAAATAGTCACCCCCAACTGTACACCTCTGGTACCCTCCCTGATGGCCTAAGTGATCACCTTCTCACATATGTAATTAAGCACAAAGCCATTAATTCCCAACAACCCTTACTCAAAAAGGTTAGAAACCATATAAGCTTTGACCCTGCCAAATTCCAACAATAACTAAACTCATGTAATTGGTCTATTCTAAAACACCTCCCCTTAGAGGAAGCAGTAGCATACTTTAACAACAAATTCCTTGAGATCCTTGATTTGCATGCACCTGTTCGTTCAAAGAGAACAAAGGCAAAATCTGCGCCATGGCTTTCTAAAGAGTCTAAACTCAAAATTACCCTTAGAAACAAAGCATGGGCTTTATGGCGTTTTTCTAAAGACACTCAAGATCACATTAAATGCAGGCAGTCCAGGAACGAAACTAAAAAATCCATTTTACAAGACAAAAAATACTACTGTAATTTACAGACAGTAAACCAAAATAACCCTCAGAAGTTTTTGGCAGGTTTAAATAATCTACTACATCCTAGACAAACTTCAACCCCAATCCCTGCTGCTACTATTGATAAAACCCCAGAAGATGTTTCTGACAGTTTTAACCGATTCTTTACTGAGACAATTCAAGCCCTAGCTAGCCAATGACCTCCTAGCTCCCCTGGTCCTGAAAGTAGCACCCCTAGAAACCTACTCGCATTCAGCTTTCAACCAGTCGCCACTTCACTTATCCGTACCTTGATCAAAAAATTAAAACCCACTACACTTTCTGCTGATCAACTCCCTGCCAAGTACCTACAAAAATCAGCTGATGCTATTGCTTACCCCGTCTCAATACTAATCAATCGAACCATAGTAGAAGCTAAAATTCCCACCATCTGGAAAATATCCTATGTAATCCCACTTCACAAAGGAGGCAGCTCTACTGAATTCTCCAATTATAGGCCAATAGCTATACTCTCTCCACTTGCAAAGATTATGGCAAAATGTATTCACAGACAACTCATGCACCACCTAATCCAGAATCACCTTATGGCAGACACTCAGCATGGCTTCCTTCCTCATCACAGCACTACTTCAGCCCTCCTAGCCTTTACTAACACCATAAACCATAATTGCAACAATAATTATATATCCTCAGCCCTCTTCTTGGATCTTTCCATGGCATTCGATATGGTCGATCACCAACTTTTAATCCACACCCTGCAAACATTCTGTCTAGATACTAGAGCCCTTCAATGGTTTCAATCCTACCTGAATGGTCGACAGCAGGCTGTCTTCTGGCAGAACAAACTCTCTAACCATCTACCTAACACCCTTGGAGTACCACAAGGCTCTATACTAGGGCCCTTGCTGTTCTCCATCTTCATTAACGACCTTTATACTGTCATCCCAAAAGTCAGCTGTATCCAATATGCTGATGACTCTACTCTGATTTGCTCGGCCACATCTCCAATAGAGTTATGGTCAGCCACCCAGACCACCTTTAATACAATAGAAAACTGGCTTTCTGAATGTCGTCTGATCCTAAATCCCAAAAAAACTAAAATGCTGTTATTTTCACCAACATGTAGGTCTACTGCTTTCACCTTTACCATAAATTCAAATGATGGCACAATAATCTCCCCTGACCCCTCTACAAAACTATTAGGTGTCATCATAGATAATAATCTAAAATTCGACCTACATGTTAACCAAACTATTAAAACCATCAATAAAAAACTAGGGTCACTTTACAGAATAAATGCCTTCCTAACCCCTCCAGCTAAAATTGTCATTGCTCGCTCTCACCTTCTTTCAACCCTTCTGTATGCATACCCTCTACTCTCGAATTTAAACAAGACTGTCCTTAACAAACTCAATTTGCTACAACCACATTGCCAGGTTTGTCACTGGGCTGCCTTTTAGGACACATCAGTGCATCAATCTCAATCAGCTTGGGTGGCTTGAACTACCCAGCCTAATCCAGTATAACCAACTGATTATGGCCTATAAAATCCTCTATAATCCAGACAATACTCCTGCACTTAAAAATATTATCAACCCCTATAACAATCCTAGACTGCTTCGATCCTCTAACAAACTACAAATTCAGACTAGCAAAATTAATAACACAGCCGGTGACTCTCTCTTTGCAAACTCTGTAAGTAGATCGAACTCTGTTCCAGCTGATATTACCTTACTTTCCACCTTAGGTCAATTTAAAACTAGACTCAAACAACATTTGTCACTTAACTGGCTATGTCAATGTATCAAGCCTGGCTAACTCTCTCTAGAATGTGTAAAAATCTGTTAACCAGCTTGCTGTGTAATTTAATTTAATCCCGATTTACGCTCGGATTAACTCTAACTTGTGGAACTTGTTTAACTTGCTTACTTATGTAATCTCTGTAAATAGTCTGTTTGTAATATGTAGTGCTGGTATTATGTAATGCTGTATCTGCTTACCCTTGGAGCTTTTCTACCCGGGCCTCCACTGAAAATGGACATGCATCCAGTCGGACTATCCCTGTCAACAAATGTAAAATAAATAAAAATAAATAATATATATATATATATATATATATATATATATATATATATATATGTGTGTGTGTGTGTGTGTGTGTGTGTGTGCAGTAGTGGATTAGTGTTTCTCTTGGTTGAAATTAACATATGACATATGAAGTTTATTATATATATTGGTTATATCAATTAATAAATTGATTGCAATGGCTTTAATGTGTGGTTATTGACATGGGACAGTGTGACAATTTTAGTTTTGATGTAGGTATCATAGCTTTTACCTAATGCACTTCCTTGGTTAAAACCATACAGATTTTGTTCCTCACTACTGATGCATCATCACCATCTAAAATGTATATACCTTTCATGTCAACTTGTTTTATTGAATGTGTTCTTCTATTGCATCTATATTATGGGTCTGTGTTTTTTGTACAATTCATGTCACATAGAATTCTTAGGTTTGATGTACTCAGCACAGTGCTATTACTTATTTTGTGTTGGACAATCCACCCCCACTCTATCATCTGAATTCTGACTTGCTGATCTCTGGAATGTTACCCTAGCTGCATAAGCTACTGTAGGCTTAATTTCTCTGCCACCAAACAACTTTGCAACTCAAACGATGGTCAAGTACTTAGAACATTTTGTTCGCCTTCTTCCTCTACCACTTCAGATATATTGTCTCTTGTTTTGCTCAAAGTTCTTTCTTCCTCTTCTGCTTCCTTAGAATTTAACTGGCTTACCTGAAGATCGGCCATCATCTGAAGTTTCTTAAAGATAAGATTTTCTTGAGTTAGAAGGAATTGCCTACTCACTTACCTAAAGCCAGATCATGGTCAAATGGGGCCTGAGGCAGGGTATTGGATTGGGACCCCCCCTCCACGTAGAGAAGTACCTCCCTAACAGCAGCCACCACCACCCTTTGCAGTAGCACCCTGCCCCCACAGCCATTCTTGTGTCCTATTACTTGACTGTTTCTCCTCACTTACCATAAACATTGTTCAGATCTGTCAGTGTGCTTACTATTTTCTTCTTTACTTCTACAGTGATTACAGATATTTGGATTTAATTTAAAACCTTTACTTCAAATTTTCTAACAGTACTGCGGTGGTGGTGCTGCGGCAGCATTGTCGCCTCACAGTAAGACGTTGTCCTGTTCGATTCTCAGCTAGAGCGTCTTCTGTGTGGAGACGTGCGTGAATGGGTGTACCTTCATTGAAGGTTGTGCATCAGGGCTGGCAACTCAACACATAAAAATCTACTGCCAATCATTAGCGGACCGGAGTTCCGCTGTGGCGACCCCTAACCGGGAAAAGCCAAAAGATACAACAACTTCAAATTTTCTAACACAAACACTGATAGCCATTTGCTAAACAAAACAATACAGTCTGACAATGAAAACAGACTAAGCATTAAACATAAACTTCTCTGCTCTTGAAACTCACATTCATTGAAAAGGTATTGAAACCCACATTCAAAGAAAATGCATCTGGCCAGTGGTGGATTAAGTTTACCTTAAGGCTGATTTCAAATCATAGGCCCCTTGCACACATTTGGCATGTGTTCTTTGAATTATCTTCCTGATTGTATTAAATTATATCTCTTGTATAAAACAGCACCATTTGTTAGAGTGTGTGTTAAATTTGTAGTTTTGAACATTTTTTCCAGTAAGCAATGAAACAAAACATATGAACCAGTAATGACAAAACCGCCCATTTCATAACACTTCATCTATGAAAATCCACTCAAAATCAGCCAGTATGCACAATCTCTGTATAAGTAAACACTGTCTGAATAATTTCACATTAAAGAGATTTGTAACCAATTAAGAGTTACTGGTAGCACAGAACATTATATTTCAGTTTTTATGTACAAATTCAGTGCCTCCTGCCCTTGAATAATAAATTGCCTATGTTGCATTAAAAAATAAATAAATACAAATTGTAGAACAGAGTGTGCACTGTGACTTTAAGAAGCATTTGAAAGTGGGGACATGTGCGTATAAATAGATAGCACATGCAGGCAGCAGTGCCATTTTGACTGAACAGCTAGAGTGTTAACATGTATGAGTAAAATAGTCAGTCTGTTTATAAGTTTACTTAAGTTTAAGTTACTAAGCCTCAATCCTGATGTGTTTGTATGTAATAAAGCTGCTTGAACCAAACCCGCAACTGTTCATCTGTTTTATCCTGATCAGACGAACGACAAGGTACCAGAAGGGGGATGTAATGACATGGTGTTAGGAGTGGCATGTATGAATGACATAGTGTTGGAAATGGGATTTCTGAGCAATAAGAAGTCAGAAGTCAAGCCATGAGGTGCACAGTTAGAAATGGAGGTATATATTGGAATGACTTATCCAACCTGCTCAAACGATTGAAAAAAGGTCAGAAATTAATTTCAGGTGATTAAAACTTGCATAAATGATTTATTTCATAAAGAAAATGATACAAAACATTTGCAAAGCAGAAAACACATTATTAATCAAACGAAAAGCAAAAAATGCATTATTGATTAAACGGGATGTTTGAAACCATGACATATGATAAAGTTATTCGAATTGCTTATGAGAGCAGTCAGAATTACTTCTGATTTGCATAATTAGCATGTTAAAAGTAAAACAAGCACAAGAAAAATATGAGTATGATAAATGTCAAACTAGCATAACAAGTACATTAAAAGGATGAAATGAGCATGAGAAAGCAAACAAACTGCATTTTTTAGTAAATGACCACCTTTTTACATATGAGCTACTATTTTGCATTGACTAAAGCTATTCAAAGTATGACTAGAGTTGTTTGAAGTATCTCAGAGTGTACAAAGTGTTTGCAGTGTGTGCTTTATTACAGTACAATTATTTCAAAGAGTTTACTGTGTGCAAAGTACAGTTATTTTGGAAAGTGCAATCATTTCAAAGTGTTTCTTACACTGTACAGAGTTATTTCACAAAGTACCGCGGTAGTGGTGCTGTGGTAGCATTGTCGCCTCAAGTTTATACCAGACTTCAGTGAATTATCAGCACTCTTAAGAGAGCTGAAATGCAAAAATGTTACCTGGTCATGGTTGAAACACCAGAGAGCATTTGATGATCTGTAACAGAAAATTGTCAGTCAAACTACGTTAAGATACTATGATCTCCACAAACCAGTAATTCTTTCCTGTGATGCTTCAAAGTTCAGTCTTGGTGCAGTTATTCTTCAAGAGGGTCGGCCAGTAGCCTATGCATCTAGAACTCTTACCCAAACTGAAATGCAGTATGCTCATATTGAGAAGGAACTTTTGGCAAATGCGCTTGCATGTTCGATGTTCCATGATTATGTTTATGACCGAGCTATCCAGATTGAGACTGATCATCAACCTCTAATCACTATTTTAAAGAAGCCTATGCATACTGCTCCAGCAAGACTACAAAGAATGATGCTCAAATTACAAAAGTACAACATCAAAATGGTCTGTACAAAAGGCAAACTTCTTTATCTGACTGATAGATTATCCAGATCACCCAGAAATACAAAGGTACAGCTTGACGCAGAGAATTTTGACTTTGAGGTCATGGAAGTGCGAAATTTTTCTACCACAAGACTTGATGAGCTAAGTGATCATGCAAAGACTGATCCAGTTTTGCAAACGCTCAACTACTTCATCAATGCTGTATGGCTCTCAAAGCAATCTTGTGTACCAACAGGCATACAACCTTATTTTCCTTACAGAGATGAGATGTTGATGGAAGATGGTATCATTTTCAAAGGTCCTAAAGTTGCCAATCCTACTTCCTTACAACATGAAGACATCCAGATTTTGCATCACAGCCATTCAGGTTTTGAAGCTATGAAAAGAAGGGCGAGAGGACTAATATTTTGGCCTTCTCTGTCAAAAGATATTGATAAATTACTTTCATTTTGTTCAGTATGCAACATTACTAAGCCGCATTTGGAAAAAGAGCCACTTCACCTAAGCCAGATTCCTGAACTACCTTGGTCAACAGTAGCCACTGACATATTCGAATGAAATAGTCAACATTACTTAGTGTTGGTAGACTCTTATTCAAATTGGCTTGAGATTGATCTGCTACCCAACCTAACATCCAGTACTGTTATTACTAAGCTGAAACATAATTTCTCAATCTATGGTAATCCACACAAAGTTATTGCTGATAACACTACCCAGTTTACCAGTCAGCTTTTTCAGAAATTTGCAAAAGAGTGGGACTTTATCCATACTACCAGTATTCCTGATTACCCAGAGTCAAATGGCCTAGCTGACCGTGTGGTACAAAGTGCTCCTGATTACCCACAGTCAAACGGCCTAGCAGAACGTGTGGTACAAAGTGCAAAGCAATTATTAGAGAGGTCAAAGCATGACAATACCTATGTTTTCTTGAATTTGGTTAATGTCAGAAATATACCCCATGACAATTTACTTGGCTCACCTGCTCAGAGACTTCTATCTAGGCAAACAAGAACAGCCTTCCCTATCAGTTCCAGTTTGTCGGTGCCTAATGCTAAAAATACCAGAGCAATCAAAGCCCAACTATTCAAAAAGCCTTCATTCCAGATGACCAGCTATGAGAAAATGAGCAGATGTATTCGTCCATTGAAGGAAACAGAGATAGTGAGGATGCAAACAGTGAAATGTTTTGATCAAATTGGTGAAGTGAGAGGTGTATGTGCTGAGCCGAGATCTTACTTAGTAGTATCTGAGGTTATAGAATACAAAAGAAATCGCAGGCATCTTCTTCCAGTGTCTGAATCGATATCACAGAATCATACCTGGTGATACACACTCTAGATCTCACAGCAATCCAGATGATGTTCCTGTTGAAGGACGTCTCAGTACCTATTCCCATTCCTGATGATGTCCCAGATGTCCCTGAAGTTGAACATTCATTAAAGACAGTCCCTGTTGCTGAACTCAGTCCTAATTTTTATGTCACATGGTCAAGTTGTATTTCCAGACCTAGTGGAAAATACACAGCAACCTGGAAATTATTGTTTCACTCGTAATTAGTTCTGTATAATTGCATGTCAAAGTATTATTTCTGTACAATTGCATGTCAATGATTATTGCCATTATTACTGTGCATGACTTATTTTTCAAAGAAGGAGGATGTAGATCAGAATGTGTGCTGTGACTTTAAGAAGCATTTCATGCATATAAATAGTGAGCACATGCAGGCAGCAGTGCCATTTTGAGTGAACAGCCAGAGTCTTAGCATATATGAGTGTGGTATTCAGTCTGTTTTAAGTTTACTTAAGTTACTAAGCCTCAATCCTGATGTGTTTGTATGTAATAAAGCTTTTTGAACTGAACCCACAACTATGTGTCTGTTTTATCCTGACCGGACGAGCGACACAAACAGTAAGATGGTAATATTGCAATAAAGAATGGATGGTGAACCAGCAACAGGTTCATAGTTTACATAGGACTATATCACACCCAACCACCTTAAAGTACAACAGAGTATCAGCAATCGATTTACACAGCTTGGGAGTAGAACTCACAGCCTTCCACATCAAAAGCAAGCATACTCTCTATTGTGCTACCTACACTGCTTTGTTATGTGATAGCACAACAGTGATGAGCATTTGCTAAACAAAACAGTTGCACATTGTAAACAGATTTAGCATGAGCAGCAGCAAAGTTCTCTTCCCTTGAAGCTCACAATTCCTTGAAAATGTACAAATTCACAGTTCCATGAAAATGCACTGAAACTCTTGCTTTTTAGTACTTTGGTAGCTGTTGTTGCCTGTAGCCAAAGTACAGGGTATAATCCTAAGCAAATTAACTTACCTGCCATTACTAACTAGTGCATTTTCACACATATACACACACATTTTTCTGTTTAGTACTAACAGAAATGGGTTTAGAACTCTGACCACATACTGCTTATCCTTCTATAACTAACATACTTAACTTTTTTTACTGCAAACAAGATAAAAACAAAGCTGGACCACTAGGACAGGCTAAAATTATAATATTTTAATGCAAAAACCAAACCAAATTGAACACTTTCTTTCCATAAAATTCATAAAGAACATCATCAGAGCTGAAAAACACTGCCAGCAATTAAACTCCTTACACATGTTTACCTATAAATTAGGTAATTATCTCATTACACAAAATTTAAAGTCACAGACACAACCAAAGTAATTCAGAGTTAATACAGCAAACCAAAACAACATTCAACCATTAAAATGTATGTAAAATATGTATAAAATATATTGCATATAAGGCAAACTTATTGCTAACAAAATCTATAAGGAATAAAATGTCTATAAAATATTAGCTCTATGTTTCAGTACACTGGTAATAAAAAATAAAATCATGTACACAGACATTCAACTTCAACCACCAAAACAATTATTCAAATTCCAGTGGGGTTTCAATATCACCCCTCTCTCTCGTTGATCTACCTTGTCACTCATAAAGAATGTTAAATACGGGGTGGTTATTATTGGGCCTATTCAGGGCATTAATAGTTATGTTCTCTTTAATATCATAAACACATTCCTTTATCCTGTCCTATAACCTCCTATCGGTCTTTCCTACAAAAAGGGTAGATAGGAGGTACAAGTGGGTAAATAAACTACTCTTGTTGTCCCACAATTACATATTCAAGGGCAAGCTTTAGATTTACTGTAATGACTGATGCTAAAATACAGACTGTCATTTACAAATCTACAAAACTTACATGCCCCATATTTACTCATCATTCTATCCCTCATAGCTAATTTAGTTTTAGATGCTGCTTCTAAGCAATTTTTAATGCTTCTGCCTGTAACAAATATCAAACACTATGGTGGGGGCTTCTCCTATTTTTTTCTTTAAGTCTTGTCAGAAGACTGTATCCCAGGTGGTTTTAACTACCTTACTATATTTATAGGTGCTAATACCAAATGACAATACTAAAGCCAAGTTTTTATGCTTTGAAGCTTTGTACAATACCGTATTATTCCACATTCCTTGGACTCATAACAGGGGTTCAAATCTACCTCCTCTCCCTTCAATATCTTCATCTTTAACCTTATCCAAATGGTGTTGCAGATACCTTTTCTTTAAACATCTCCAACAAATATTTAACCTGTACAAAAAGTAACTGTCCTTACTAATAAGCCTAGAAGCTAATATTAATTATCCTTTAACAGTGGCTCATTTCTGGTATGGTGGCTGACAACTTTCATAATACAGTTAAACAGTGGAAAAGATATCCTGTCTAAATAAATTAGATATAAATTGACTATTCACAAAATCCTTTCCTAACATTATATTCAAATAATTAATTTCACTAGAGGATGACTGGAATGTGAAGCTCAGGAAGTCAGTAGCATTTCCCAAATAATAAATAAAGGTACTCAGCTGACCAACACCACCTTTCCATAAGATCAAAATGTCATCTTCTTCTTCTTCTTTCGGCTGCTCCCGTTAGGGGTCGCCACAGCAGATCAACTGTTTCCATTTCTTCCTGTCCTCTGCATCTTGGTTTGTAACACCAACCACTTGCATGTCCTCTCTCACAACATCCATAAATGTTATCTTAGGCTTCCCTCTTTTCCTGTTACCTGGTAGCTTCATCCTTAGCATCTTTTTCCCAATATACTCTGCATCCCTCCTCAGCACATGTCCAAACCAGCGTAATCTTGCCTCTCTGGCTTTGTCTCCAAACCTTCCAACCTGGGCTGACCCTCTAATATACTTATTCCTAATCTTGTCCATCCTCGTCACACCCAGTGCAAATATTAACATCTTCATCTCTGCCACGTCAAGCTCTGACTCCTGCCTTTTTGTCAATGCCACTGTCTCCAATCCATATAACATAGCTGGTCTCACTACCCTCTTGTAGAACTTCCCTTTCACTCTTACTGGTACTCGTCTGTCACAAATCCCTCCTGACACTCTTCTCCACCCACTCCATCCTGCCTGTACTCTCTTCTTTACCTCTCTTCCACACTCACCATTACTCTGAACTGTTGATCCCAAGTACTTAAACTCATCCACCTTCGCCATCTCAACTCCCTTCATCCTCACCATTCCTCTATCCTCCATCTCATTCACATACACATATTCTGTTTTATGATCAAAGATTAAGATCAAAATGTCATCCAAAAACTTAAAATAAGCATACACATTATGCAAATATTCAGATGGAAAAATGTACTTGTCTTCCCAGGCTGCATTGACCACATTAACATACAAGGGGGCACATGTAACCCTTATGGCCACCCCTGCTGTCTGATGATAATATTCCTCCCTGAAAAAAGACAAAGTTGCCATTTCAGAAAAGATCTAGAAAACACTCCAAGACATTCATCTCTTGCCCAGAGAATTCACCATAATTAATCATCGTAGTAAAATTCCTCCAACCCAAGCTGGTGGCATGATTGAAAAAAAAACGATAACATCCACTGTGACAAACAATATGTCAGGCATAAATTCAATAGATGTAATATTCTCCAGCAATTCCAAGAATCACATAAAATGCAAGTTTTGTCAGATGACAAATGTTTAATATGCATTTCAATATAAATGGCTAGAGCATCTGTCTTGGAGAACCTGGCTGCAACAATTGGTCTCAGTGGCGGGTCCTTTAATTTTTTATGAATCTTGGGAATGCCAAAAATAAAGGGAATCACAGCACTTTTGCAACTCACAAAATCAAACACCTCATAGTCACTACAAGCCTGCAACAGCATATCATAAACGCAAGAGTCAGTTTTCCTAAATGCGGTGTTAATCTAATTTTCGGACACCCAGGAATATGCGGCATCATCCGAAAGTAACTCCATCTTCTTTGATGAATAATCCAAAGAATCTATAATAACCACTCATCTTCCTTTAACTGGCTTCATAACACGTACATTTGTATTGTGGACCAGATTCTCCTTGGCCAACTGCTCTTCCCTGGTTAAATTGTCTCCATATATATGTCTCAGTGAGGATATTTTTCTAAATTGCTGTTCATAGAATTTCTCAAACACCACTACATTCAGGTGCTGTGAGGAATGAAAATACTTTTCCTTTTAACAACTACATCCCCAGGCTCTTTGCTTTGTGGTACAAAGAACAACTTTAAATTTAAATTTAAACCCTGGTGAATAGCTTTAATAGAACCAAGGTCAAAGCCACATTTAGTTTAAAAGTGGACATAAAAATGAAACCTTACATCAACAAAGACTGCACACTTTCAGCCAAATTCAAGGAGCTTAAATTGGCAATTTTAATATTACCTGAAGTACCATGATCTTCACTTTTAATGTCCATGTGTGTTATCTCCTCCTGGCTTTTGCCTCTCTTCTGTCCCTAACGATTAGTATAATAACCATTTCAATCATTGCTTGTCTGGTTTTGGGGCATGGGTCAGTTAGCGATTATATTGGAACTTCTCAATGGGAGTTCTTCTAAAAAAAAAAAAAACAACTTAATCTCGAAGTGGATCATCAGTACAGGTGCCTGTGTCATGTACTGTATTATCTTGTTCAAATCACAACGTCCTAGAACCATGTCTTTGTACTGCCAAAGGCAATGAATAAGCATTTTATACTTTTATATTCCTGACAGACTCTCATCAGTTTTCTTTTCTTACAATCTTTGTTCTGGGTTATTTTCCAGTAAACTTTAAGCAGTAACCCAGAATAATCTTGCTTATAATTCTGAAAAATGAGATCCTCATGAATACAATAGTCAAGGGTTTAAATGTCTTTATTCAACTTAGGTATTTTCCTTTCATTTTCCTCAATCATTAATTTCATCAGTTCAAACTCAGAATGGCCAAACAGTTCCTACAACTATGAGTGGAACAAGAAATTTGTCTCTACTCCATTATGGTCACTCCATTCTGTATCCATTTGAGCCAAACATTTTCCACCAAATAAGTTATCTAACTGCAAATAAATGTCATGGGGTTAACTTTTGCTCAAATTCTTGAAGTGGGATGAGACTGGGAGGGGTGGAAGGTTGGCATAATGGTTAAGGTGTCTGCCTTACAAACAAAAGGTGCAGGATTTGAGTCTCACAAGGGATAATTGGCTAGGCTTAGAATAGCCCACAAGGGCAATTAGCCTAGTAATAAAAAAAAAAAAAAGTTGCACACTTAAGGAACATCTCACTGAATTTGAGGTCTCATTAACTCCATAACTAAAATCTGTCACCTGTATCCCTCTTACTAAATGAAATCACTGTTGGAATAATCAGCCTAAACAAAGGGATGCACTGTACAATTAAGCACTCCATTCATGTTGTGCATATTATCTAAAGCTGTTGGATGCAGAACTTGCTCTCACTTACTAGTTAGGAGTCACCACATAGACAGTTTCATCATCCATAGTCACAAATTTTGTAAGCTTCTGTAACAAAATGGAAAAATCACCAGGCAGTACACTCATTGGAACATTAAAACTTCCACTATTCAAAAGGACATCCTAATGAACCATGACTTAAAATCAGTAACCAAAAACAATAAAACGCACACTCCATACTACAAACGAGCTGTAAAAAAAAATTTGGACTAGTAGGATGAACTAAAATTATAATATTTTATTACAAAACCAAACCAAACTGAACACTTTTATCCCATAAAATTCATAAGGGACTTCATCAGAGCTGAAAAATACTGCCAGCGACTCAACTCCTTCTATATGCTTACCCATCAAGTAATTATCTCATTACACAATTTTTCACCATTTAAAGTCACAGACACAACCAAAATAATTCAATGTCAATACAGCAAATGAAAACAACATTCAACCTCTAAAATATATGAAACATATGTGTAAAAAAAGTGTATATATATATATATATATATATATATATATATATATATATATATATATATATATGGTTCTAAGACGTTTGCTTGAGTGTGCAAATGTCCAAATCCATAATATCCGAACACACTTTAACAAAAGCGCTTTTATCGAAAAAATGCTTTCGTTAAAGCATGTTACAAAAAAAAAAACACTACATTTACATTAATATTCTCCCTCTGAGACTGTACTACAGTGGGGAAAAGGGAAATTTCCCTTACCCGCACAGTAATACAGCCTCGGCAACAGGCATACTTACGCGAAAGTGCTTCTTCGGTGAAAAGCACTTTTGCTTAAGTATGCCTGGCCGTTTGTGTTTTGGTCATTTACTCACTCGAGCAAACGTCCTAGATCCATATACATATATGTATATATATATATATATATATATATATATATATATATATATATATATATAACCTGGCAGTGTAAACCTTGGCTCTAAATGATTGTCACTGTTGAAGTGACATCTCAACATCATGTGCAAATATGAGAAAAGGGGTTATGGATGGATGAATGGGTACATATACATATAAGAAAAATTCATTGTTAAAAAAAGTATAAGGAAAAAATTCTATAAAATATTGGATAATGTTTCAATACACTAGTAATAGAAATAAAATAATTTATAGCAGGTTTTACACAGGTATTCAACTTCAACTGCCAAAACAATTCTTTAAATTATTTATTTTACATTTGTTGACCGGGATAGTCCAGCTGGATACATGCCCATTTTCAGCAGAGGCCAGGGGAGAAAAGCTCCAAATAAAGCAAAACAAGACAATACAAAACTAATGGCGTAGAACATGTTACATCAGATGCATAGACCATATTATTCCATAAGATTCCATAAGACACACACTTTTTCAGTGTTGTTAATACATAGTTGTTAAAATATAATACATCATACTTGGATATGTAGGTTTTAATAGAGTTACAAGTTGTCTTGAGTCTGGGGTAGAGCAGGGACAACTCCAATGTGATTTCAGATTTTTTTTATGTTATTTTTGAAAAGGGGAAGTGTGGTTTCTTGGGTGATGTATGGTGGAAGGTGGTTCCATATTTATCCAACAGAGTTGGCAAACAGGGCAACACCTGCAGAGTTGTCGGGTTTGAAGGTCAATACCAGTAGTTGCTTAGATGAGCGTAATTGTCTATCTATGAGGGCAGATAATATTTTTGAGTGCAGGCATGTTGTCTGGTTGGTATAGAATTTTATGAGCTACAATGAGCTGGTTGAGCTGCAGTAGAGAAGGCAGCTTGAGCCAGCCAATGTTCTTCAAATGATGGCAATGGTGTGTCCTGAATGCTGTGGCAGTAGCAAACCTGGCAATGTGATTGTAGCAGGATAGTTTGTTGAGGTCAGATTTGTTTAGATTGTTGAAGAGAGGAGATGCATAGAGAAGGGTAGAGAGTAGATGGGAACAGGCAATAGCAGTTTGAGCATGAGGTGTAAGGAAAGTTTTGATCTTGTAAAGGGATCCTTGTTTTTTGTTAATAGTCTTAATTGTGTGGTTTATATAAATGTCAAATTTGAGGCTATTATCTATTATGACCTCTAGGAGCTTGGTTTGGTCATCGGGAGAGATGATGGTGCCATTTTTGGAGTTTATGGTAAAGAATAGGGGGGGACCTACAGGCTGGGGAGAAAATAAGTAGTTTAGTTTTATTGGGATTGAGGACCAATAGGCAATTAGCTAGCCAGTTCTCAACTGTGCTCAAAGTGTTCTGGGTCAGTGACAGCAAGTCGGATGGAGAGCTGGATGAGTAGCTCAAAGTTGAGTCGTCTGCATACTGAATGCAGGTGGCATTTGTAATGGCAGAATGAAGATCATTTATAAAGATGGAGAAAAGCAGGGGGCCTAGTACAGAGCCCTGAGGGAATCCTACAGTTGTGGGAAGGTGGCTGGATAGTTTATCCTGCCAGAGGATTGCTTGTTGTCTTCCAGAGAGGTAGGATTAGAACCATAGTAGAGAGTGGGCATCTATGGAGATGGCCTGCAGTGTGTGGAGGAGAAGTTGATGGCTGACCATATCAAAGGCCTTGGAGAGAGCAAGAAAGAGTGCAAAGGAATGTTTGTTATTGTTACAGTTATGGCTAATGACATCACAGAAAGATAGGAGAGCGGAGGTGGTACTGTGGTGTGGCCTGAAGCCATGCTGAGAATTAGACAACAGTTTGTTTTGAGTAAGGTGGTACATAAGTTGTTTGTGGATACACCTTTCCATAATTTTGGCTAGGGGTGATAGAATAGGTATGGGTCTGTAATTTGACAGTTCTTTGGAGCTCCCTCCTTTGTGGAGAGGTATTACATGAGATATTTTACAGATAGAGGGAATGGTTCCTTCAGAAAAAGTTCTGTTGATCAAGACAGAGATAGGGAGTGCTATGATGCCTGCAGCTTTTTGCAAATATTCAGCTGGGAGAAGGTCAGCATCTAGGGTGGTAGGTTTTAATTTCCTGAGTAGAGTTCGAATACCAGGAGTTGGTACGGGTTGAAAGTTGAAGAGAGATTGAGTATTGGTTGCATCAGAGGTTACATTGGAATGGGTGAGATTGAGTTGGTTGGCTAGATACTGTATGGTTTCTGTAAAGAAGATACTGAAGGTATTTGCAATGTCCTCTGGAGATTTAAGATTGTTTACTGAGGGGGATTGGTTTCAATATCACCCACTCTTTCTTGTTGATTTACCTAGTCATTTTTAAAGAACACTTTTCATTGCTTCATTTCTCCCTCACAATACCCACCAGCTACACAGAATTCTCCACTCCTGGGGGTTCTCTGTTTTAGCCTGTCAGTTTAGAATTCACTGTAAGAGGTATGTTGTCCATACTTCCTAACTTCACTGTCTTAGACTTCACATCTCTGTGAGTAATTCTTTCCCTTCAATTCTGCTAATCACTTCAACTACCAGTGTTTCATCATTTCAGTCTCTAACATTGATTCTGCTCACTGTTTTGAAATGTTTTCCTATTGCAATTGCAATTCTACTCTTTAATTTGCAATACTTGCAGGCTGTAATACATTACATGCTACTATCAGAATAGGAATGATGCTAATCAAGTGACCATAGGCCATAAGATGCACAGATATATGGACACTTATGTAGGCACTCATAATATTTCTTGCCATCTTTTCCAGTTACTTAGTAGTGCTAATTTCCCATATCAGGACCATATAAAATAACCCTTGAGAAAATTTGTGTCTAGCCATGCTTTCATCAGTGTACAGTGTAGTACCTTTTTTGATATGTAATGGTAACTCCTTCGTTTTGTTGAGAACATGTTTAGTTAGGAACCTATATCTCCCATGAGTCTTGTTTATTTGTTGCAAATTTAGATCCATAGTTAGGGTGTTTGTAGAGTCTCTGGCTTTTAAGGCAAACAGGAGGCCAAACAGGCCTGAGTCTTTCACAGTTTAAAACATTAGACACAGGTAAGGCTACCGAGTATAAGGAGACACATGATAATATATTGGGCTATTAATTATTAATTGTTTTAATTAGAAATCTTTGCACCTTTTCCAGTTCAGTGATTTCAATGTATTTGCACATACAAAAGAGGACATTATATTTCATGATATGTTTGCTAAGAGAAGAGTATAGTGTAAAGATTATCGCTTTGGAATTAGAAAATATTCCCTTAGAAATTAACTGGCTGTAAAGGAGGATTTCCAGACTATGGATGGACGTGTGAGGATCACAGGAGAATGAATTGTCTGCATAACAACATAGGTGTTATATGATGATATCTATTGAACCCAGGTGCCATATGATCATATCTATCCAACAGGATTACTATTTGTAACATATGAGATGGGAGCAGCTTTTACTGCCAAATGTTGATATGCTGTACTCTTTGCATTTATCTTGAGAAAGTTTTTGGTGCACCATTTATATATATATTTTGGCCTTTTCTGCATACACAGTATGATTGACTGAGCAGATAACAATGTCCAGCTTGCAGTCATTAGAAAACCTGGTCATATGTACCTCTGGGATACTTATTTTATTTTTCCTTTAGTAACTGGTTTAATCTCCCGCTTGGTTAATGATCTCTTTTTAGGGGACACCTAAGGTGGTATTTTAAATGCTAGGAGAAGTTTGGCCATGGCACTGAAGATTTTTTGCATCTACTTAAGCAACCATCACCTCAAATACATGGGATCTCAGTTCAATGTCTCATATTAAGGACATCAACCTCAGTAAAGCTGCACTCTCCTAATTCTGCACTGCAGTGTTAGCAATCTAATCACATGGAGTGGGAGTAGAACCCACAGCCTTCAGGTCTTCCAGCATCAAAGGCAAGGGTGCTACCTAATGCATCACTAAAATGGATGCCCCTTATTGCCTCGTATATCAAGCATGAGGCATATTAGCTTGGATGTCTGTAAAATAAATGATGAATAAGAGAGTGACCATATGTGTGGTACCCTACTAGTTACAATTTTAGATTCAGAGAGGTTGGTGGTAACTTTTGCAACTTGGGATATGTTGGACTGCCAAGCTGCAATCCAGTGAACAGTATAGGTAATTACACACACTTTGTCTAATTATTCAAAAATACCAGCATGAAGAATAGTGTCAAAAGCATTGGCCATGTTAAAATAAATAACATGCATAGAGCAATGACATTTTCAAAGAAGCTTCATGCCTTTTATTATTGAAAAGTGGTGGATAATGATCTTAAGACAAGCAACATTTGTTTTTCACCATTTGAGTCTAATGTCTAATTTACTGAGGACATGTATAGTGTTATTTGGAGTCGTATATGGTGGATGCTGCAGCAGAGTATAATGCATTTTAGTAGTTGTGAATGGAGATACTAATATGTAAACTTGATGGAACTTGCAGTTATGAACAAAAAAACTTAGTATCCACTATTAGTGATATACACTGAGACCATAATCATGATTATTATTATTTCTTTTTGATAGACTCTTATTATATCTTCCTATTGGGAAAAAAATAGGGTATCTTTCTGAATTATTCAATATCAAGAAATATTTCAGCTGTATAGCTTCCTTCTGGGTCTCTATTTAGCATGCTTTAAGAGTCTTAATCATTAGTCTATTCCCAGAGGAAAATGAGAGGAATATTTCAAAGCATTCTATATATCCCTTACATACTATCAAAGGCTTTAACCTCACCAACCGAATAGTAGTGGATAAGCAGAGAAGTCCAATAATTTTATCTGGCAGAAATAAAGCCACTTCTATAATTCAACTATATTTCGGAAAAATATTACAAATTAAATAAAAAAGTGAAAGCATGAGAAATATGGCTCTCAAGACAGTAGAATTGCATCCCACTATATCTCTGCTTCAAGGACACATAATAAAACACATGTAAGGAAAATAAAAAAAATAAGACTATGTCCAATCTATGCACTTTCTTGCAGGCCTAACCTTCTATCTAGTAAAACTTTTGTGTAGTTTATGACTTCTAGGAACTGTTTCCTCCATCAGTTTGCTGGTATGTTCTTTAAAGACTGAATCCAGTTCTCCAAAATACATCTCGTTGTTATCACAATGGCTATTTAAAAAATATATTGTACTCTTTCAATGACCCTACATTCTGTCCCATGACACGTTACCCCTCCCTTGAGAATGTTCTTCACCACTGTGTAAGCACATAGGTAACCTTTATACATGATGCCATTATTCCCATTTAATTAGAGGACAAAGTCTCATCACTCAACATGGTCAGCCTTGTCATTACACCCAAGCCAACAATATGGAGTTAATCAAGAACTGATGCCATGCAATGCAACTGGCACAGTCTGCCTGAAAAGAATATTCACCAAAACAGTACTGTTTCTTGTCTAAAAGTATTAGGCCAGACATTAATCTAATGGTTCCTTGCTCCTATTTTCAGCTCATCTCTGTTGACTTTCCACATGTCTTGGGTATTTCTTGATCATATCATTTGTTTATAATATCAGTGTATAGTTCCTCTATGTTTTGTTAATGGTGCCTGCTTCAAAAGCAACATAGAGTGTGTTAGTAAAGTCAGACTAATTCTTACCTTTGCCTCTATCTGTCTAGATAACCCTTTAAGGTGGTACCTTTCCCATTCCAATACAAAACAAAACAAAAAATCCCAGGGGTTTAACTGTATCCCCTTAACCAGAGAAATAACTGAAAAGAAAACAGGAAATATATACCAAAACTTTAGTAATTCATTAGCTACCTTCTTGAATTTCCACCCACATTTCATAAATTGTGGGACTATTTTATTCAAAGGTGCTCTACCTTCCCTATGACTAGGACACATGTAAAGTTCTAAAACTTCATCTGTCCATCATTAAACCACCTTTCACCTCAGAGCAAATATTCTATAATTTTAAGTTGGATAGAAAATTGGGCTAGAGTGAACCTCTCTAAGTCTGGTGATCTAAATGTAAAGGTGGTTTTAGCTTGAGCCAATCCTACCATGGAATGAGTGAAGAGAAGAGCCATTTTGGAAAAAAAATCAGCATAATTAATGTAGTTATCCTCCCAGTTACTGACACTGAACTCTTTTCCCCGCTCACACCATGATGCATAATAGCGCTGTATATTCTTTTTTTACCAACATATATTTATTGAACATTTTAGATAATAACAACCTGGCAAACAAGATTCTTACTATTCTCTTAACTGCCTGAAGATCAGACACATGATATCAACCTAGATGTTTTAATTGCTTTCACAAGGAGCTATATATTTTGCAGGCATGGCCTTTCAAGCCTAGCCAAGTTTTCCAGAAGAATAATGATGTCCTGCATCCAAATAGGACATTAAGGACCTGGCATTTATAATATTTTTGCCCTCAGTTTAGTGTTTCAGTGTTCTTCGCATGGTCCCCTAGGTCAATCGTATTATCTAAATAATCTAAGTTCATACATTCATAAATTTATATAACAGTCTTTGTTATCCCAGGGCCATGTAAAGAACACTGAAGCACTAAAATGGGGGGAAAAATATTGTTTCCCATATTTGTAGCCATTCTAACAGTGTTGTAACTGATTTCATAATCTTCGTATAAATATGAGTAATATATTTATTATGTAAGGAACTTTTACAAAACTTGATTTGGAAATGAATACCCTCATGCTTGCAAGTTAAAGAGGTATTGTAATTTTCAAGATTTAGTAATACCTTAAAAATGTTATCACTAAAGGCTTTGTAAGCTGCATTTGCTTTGCCTCTAAAATATCTATAATGCATGATGAACAAATTAAGATACTCGCACTTCCTGCTATAATATAAATCTTTTACAACTGGTAAATACTTGGTGAAAAATTATTGAAAAGACTCAGATTTCTGTAATTCACACTTATTATGCATACAGAATATTATGTTGTCCTCCAATATAGGTCTTATAAATGATCTGGCAAGATGTACATGAGTGTGAAAGGAAAGTTTATTATCAATTCCCAAGTTGTTATAGCCATTTAAGTCTGATAATATATTTATTTATTTTTTATTTATTTTTATTTTACATTTTATTTTACATTTGTTGACTGGGCTGGTCCAGCTGGATATATTTCCATTTTCAGTAGAGGCTCGGGGAAAAAAGCTCCACATATAAACCACCACCATAAATATATATTTATATATTCGTTAAACAGATTTTTATAAGCGTTTCCAAAATAAAAAAATGTGGTATTATCAGTGGTACAGGTACATTATTATTTGCCCATGTTAATAAATTATTTAGAATGTACTTAAGTTTTGAAATTTTTTTCTGATGATGCAATGAAACCAATATTACAATCATCATCATATTTGTTGGACCAACAAACATTGCTCATAAGACTGGTGGAAAATACCACATTAAACAAAAATGTCAGGTCAGTCTTATTATCTAAATAATATTTATAAGCTCATAAATTCATATGTTTATATAACAGTTTTATAAACAGACCCCTGTGGTACCTCACATCCTATAGGTAAGTACTCAGACTAGTTCCACATAATAGTAACACATTGTCTTTTTGCAGTTAACCAATTCATAATCCAGTTACTAATAAAAGGGTTGCACTCGTATCCAACTAAGGCACTGCATATTGCATGATGAGGCAGAAAATAAAATGCCTTGGTGAGATCCAAAAATACATCCTTCACAGATTAATCCTCATCGATCTATAGAGTCATAGACTGTTACTAGGCTAATGACACAAGGTCCTTTCTAAACCTAGCTAAGTTTTCCAGAAGAATACTGATGCTCTGTAACCAATTAGGACACTGAGACCCAGTCATTTATAAGTTAACCCTGTCCTTAAGTGACATGGGTACCAGGCCTGGTGTAAATTTCCTGTTCCACATCCACTGGTCCAGGTTGCGCTTAAACTGGGTAATAGACAAACTCAGCTTCACATGGATGGGAAGCCTGTTCCATATGAAGGGCAGTCTCTGGGACACATATCTGTCTCTCCAGCATGTTCCGTTTAAGTCATAGATGCAATTCAGGTTCCCTGACCTTGGATATTTCATACTGTTTGAATTATGAATATGCACAAGATTCATAAGTGTGGGGTTTGTGGATGCCTTGTAAGTCAGGTACAGAATACCTCTCAACTGCACAGATTTTCACAGAATGTCCAGATTTTGTCCAGATTTTTTCTCTCATACTTTTGGTCTTTTTTTCATAAAAAGTTTGATTTTCTGGCAAATCATTGGCAAATCAATGAGGTTTGAAGTCAGAAAATGATGACAGACATTTGAGTTTTAGACTTCAAAACATCCAGAAAATACATGCTAATGCATAATTAGTTATTCTATCAATTTTCTAAGTTTGTAAGAGCAAACTTTAAAACTGTCTCTATTTTTGTGCCTTTGTCCTCCCCCATTATGTATGGCTTTGTCCAGATTTCTTGCTTTAAGAGGTTGAGAGGTACACCTCTCAGCTATCTGTAGGAGAATGAGTAGGAACAGCACTTTAAGGTGCTCTGCATGAGGCAAGTTTGTTACACTTTATATTCATTTTGTAAGGAACCTCTGAGGCTGCTGTAGTTGCTGCATATGTCTCATCAGGTACATACTGAAGGGAGCACTGTACTCTATGAACCATCTGACAAGTGCAGAGTACAGTGGGATAATGACCTGTTCAGACCTAGGTGCCATGACCTTGCTTATAAGTCATGCAACAGGAAAGGATTTCCCTCATCACTATGGTCACGTGGTAAGGCTACTATCTATTTGCATACCCAGATCCCTGACCACCAGGTAGACTCTTAGGGGTGTATCATCAACATGGTATTTATCCAGGATGGTTGACTTCCTAAAGGGTACAACTATGCATTTCATAGCATTGAGTTGAGCACTATGGCTTTGGCACCATTTGTAAGTCAGAGATAGGTCTTCTTGAAGAATGCTAGTGTCTGCAGCGTCAGTGATAGCCACCAGCTTGCAATCATTTGCAAACTTAGTCAGCCATGAACTTTCAGCATTTTCTTTCATTTCAGACAAATAAATGCCAAAAAGAAGTGGGCTCAGCACCAAGCACTGGGGAACTCTGCTAGTGACTGGCTTTTTGGTGGAGGTGGCTTTTTGGTGGAGGTGACCTCACCTCTTTTGACCTCTTGGGTCCTATTAGTGAGCCAATTGGCTATCCAGTGGGTGATAAAAGAGCTTAGTCCTAAATTAGAGAGCTTGCCTATAATGCCTGAATGATGTACTGCATCAAAAGCCTCAGCCAGATCAAGGTAAGCTGCATGCATAGTCGTGCCTTCATCCAATGCGTTGATGTCCCTCTCAAAAAAATCCACCAGATTTAATATACATGACCTTCCTTTAGCAAAGATAAACTGTGATTTCTCCAGCATTTGCAACTTACCTATGTCCTCATTTATCATGTCCATGGTGATTCTTTCCATGGCCTTACACATGAAGATGGTCAGACTTATGGACCTGTAGCTACCTAGATCAGTGGTTGGTCCTCCCTTGTGTAGGGGAATGATTGTAACCATCTTCCATTTCTTGGGAACAAAATCTGACTGTAGTCTCCAGTTGAAAAATGATTCAAGTCGACCAGATAGGTCATAATTTATGCTATTTGGTAAGCATCCTGGGATGTTATCGGGGCCTATTGATGTAGTGTTTTTGGCCTTAGAAAATGCATTGATGACCTGTTCCCTAGTAATGGTTGCAGAGGTTGTGGTATGAGGTATTTCCTTTGGACTATTGGGGGGAAGGGGGGGTTTGAGCTGAACCTGTCAGCCAACAGGTTGTTAATGACATCCGGTTCAGTGTAGATGATACCATTTACAATGCGTTCAGTACATTACTGCATATTTCCTCTGAGGTTACAGACACAGCTGTAGAAAGCTTTGCGGTTGTCCTTTGCCTGCGAAGCTATTT
Organism: Protopterus annectens; assembly: GCF_019279795.1. Taxonomy (NCBI): domain Eukaryota; kingdom Metazoa; phylum Chordata; order Ceratodontiformes; family Protopteridae; genus Protopterus; species Protopterus annectens. The sequence goes on along the minus strand of NC_056743.1, from coordinate 1,540,411,322 downwards.
TTTCTTAAAATTTAGCCTTTGAAGTATTAGTTGCCTAAAAGTGGACTTTTAGTATGTATTGTTTTGTTCCTTCTATGCTTGGCCAAGATTTGTTTTCATGTTTTGTATAACCAGTTGATACTGTGATTCTACCAGGGTGGCTTGTCTTTTGAGTTTGTCTTATTCTTAATACAAGGGGCACACCTTGCTCTATACAGCTACCGATATGGCTGTACAGAGATTTTACATAGAGCTCAGCATATGCTATGGTGATTACTGGGCTTGGGGTGCTTGGAATTTAGCCAAGATGTCACTTAGTGGAGAGAGGCTAGTCTTGGATTAGTTCCTATAGATTTTTGGTTTTGCTGGATCCCGGGATTTAATTTTTATTTCAAGCACTATTGCTTTATGGTCAAATCTGGCAAACAAAGACATTATATAGGTTCATAGGTTCATAGGTTCATACTAGGCTATCTGCCCAAGGGCATTTATAAGCCTAGCCCATAGTTATGTGGCTTTCGCCACCCCTTTAGTTTGAATAAAAACTATGCCTATCATTTTGCTGTGCCTCTTGGGTGAGGAACATCGGCCCCTCCATATTCATGAGTATATGTTAAGGTATATTTGCCTATGGTAGGAGAATGGACCATCTGTTTTATGAGGTTGGCATTAACAATGCTTAGGAATCAATGGGCTTGTGCATTAGAAGTGGTGTGGGATTCCCATTCTATACAGCAGTAGTTGATATCCCTATTGAATATCACACTGGGTTGAAAGGCGAGGAACTCCAGTATATTAAGATAGATAGTATGGGTTTCTGGGACATAGAGGAGGACCTATAGGTTGCATAGATATAGTACAAGACCCTGTTTATGGTGAGCTGCACATGTATGTGTTTCAGTGGGTCATATACTTTAACTAGTATGGATGTGAGTTTGGTTTTAATACAGAATGAGTCTCATCCACTTTTAGTTTCCTCTGTGTAGTAGCTAGTCTAAAGGTGTGAAATGTAGGTATACATTCATATTGTTGGAAATGACAATATCGATCGTGCATTTGGGCGAAACAAATGCACCAATTTCAAACTTCGACATTCTCAGAAGTTCGAAAATCAGCTAATTGAATAGTTGAATCACTGACTTTTGAACTATAATGTCGAAGACACATCGTAATGCAGTGTGGCAAGCCCCCCTGCACACCCCAAGTGTATACTAACTCTGAGATCACACTACTGTAGAGAAAGGGATAATTTCCTGATCCCCACTATAGTGCAATCCGCACCCACAATGTCGAATCTACAATGAGCGAATGCCAATGTGCATTCGCCCATTGCACATTCGGACAATTTTTTTTCAAGGTTTTGTCACTTTCAAAACTTCCTTTCGCACAAAGTGGATTTGCATGAGTGCATAACTCACTTATGAAGGTAAACTGAAATGTATTATAACCGTGCATTGTTGGGGTATTCTCTGTGGCTTTAAACCATGTCTACATTACTCCACAAATGTCTACACTCTCCAGCGAGAACAAGGCTTGTAGGAAGTGGAGTTCATGTTAAGACTTCTAACATCCAGTAGCACCACCTTTAGATATTCCTTTGTAGTTTAAGTTGAGTTGGGATGTTTATCAATTTAGCATTGCCTAAAAAAGGCACTATGAGGGTGGAAAAGGTGCCAATATCCAAAAGCCTAGAGGGGATGAGAGCTGACCATCCCTTGCAAAGCAGCTTGGTAAGTCAACCATGTACTCACAGTCCGTCAAATATTGTACCCCCTTGGATTGACACCAGAAGCTTAGCTGGTTATTTAAATCAATCATTTTCTGTTGGTAAAGTGGCATCATCATTGGTGAATGTAGTATACTGCACAGTGCTAGGCTCATACCTGTCTGAGACACACAATCAGTCAGCTTGACCATGTCTCATTTCACATAGTCAAGGGAGGCATGTCTCAGTTCATTAACATCTACATGGACTATGACAGAGTCATACCTCTGGTTCAGTGATCTGAGTACCTGGCTGGCTTGATGGATCCTAGCCCCAGAAAGGCAAATTAACCATGACTCTCTCTCTTTATTCAGTCTGGTTAAGGGGACACTGATGTGCCTCACTACAGAATCACCAATAACCAGAAAATGTGGCTGTGCACTGGTTTGCCTTAAGGGCTTAACAGTGAGGGACTGGATACAGTATTACCATGTGTAGCTCAGAATGGTGTTTTAAAGGAGTGGATACGTGATGACTGAGGTTCCACATTTTGATTGTGCTGTGCAGGTGTGTAGGAGGTGTTATTGTTTTAGGAAGGTCACCTGTAAGTGGCTCAGCATAAGTAGTTTTATGTACAGGGTCCCTGCCCTGTGCAGTAGATGTGGCACAAGTGTCACTGACAACCTCTATAGGATTAGTTTTGGTTCTATAAGAGAGTTTTGCCTTCACTGTTAAAGTATATTTACACCTCTCACATATTTTATCTGTTTTATTAAGAATAAGTGGGTTTTCATTGTATATGAGGCATTTCCTTCAATGACTCAGAATACCCACCTCAAACAGAACGGCCACAAATTGAGTCAGGAAGTGAATATCCATGGCTACTGATTTACTAGGGAGGAGTGAAGAAAATTTAAATGTTGAATAAGTTGATAAAACAAGGACTTAGGAAACTTCCAGGTAATGGACTCGAACCAATTTGGTTTCATCTAGGGCAGGTCATGCCTATTCATCCTGACAGATTTCTTTGAGAGAGTCCACAAAGCAATGGATGAGGGCAAAATGGTTCACAATGCCTACCTTGACCTGGCCAAGGCATTTGGCACAATAACCCACTCAGGCATTGTTGACAAACTCAAGAGGGTAGGTACAAACCCCTATGTCACCCAATGGATAGCCAGCTGGCTCACAGACAGAACTCAGGACGTAAGAATTGGGGAGTTTATATCTACAAAGTGGGTAGTCACAGGCAGAGTCCCTCATCGATCTGTCCTGCGACAGCTCCTTTTTGGCATTTACATTCCTGAAGTCAAGGCTAATGTCAGTGACCTCTGGCTGAGTAAATTTGCAGATTAAAGCAAATTAGGAGCTGTCATTGAATCTCCCATTGACACAAATGTTCTCCAAGAAAGTCTGACACAGACAAACAACTGGTGTTAGAGCCATGCACTGAAACTAGGATGCCATGAAATGTATAATAATATCCTTTGGGAAGTCATCCACCCCTTGTAATTATCATGTTGACAACACACTCCTAAGAATTGACCCAGAAGTCAGGTACTTGGGGACAGAGATAGTAATCTAACCTTTGATCATCAAGTATCTACAGTAGTGAGGAAATCATTCTATGTTGTGCAACTTATAAACAAAGGTATAGCATCTAGGTCCAGGTCAGATCTATCATTGAGTACGATGTTCCTTTTGGTATGTACCTAACCAGGCATATCCAACAATTGGTATGTCCACAGAGGTTCATCACTAAAAGAATACAGGCCACAAACAACATGACTTGTGCAGACCACCTCAAGGACTTATCCCTGTATTCTGTCTCTTACAAGCTGTTGAGGGGAAATCTATGCCTGGGATACAAGGAATTGCAAAACGCCATCTGATGGACCTCCTGCATGTCCACAAAACAAACAACACAAGAAGTACCTGTTCTAAAGACTTAAACCTTAGTTTTAATATAAATAAGACCTTCTGGAGAGATAAGTATGTATCCCAAAGGCTACCCCTTCTCTGGAACAGGGTCCCCATCCCTGTGAAGCAGACTTTCTCCCTAAGCCAATGCAAGTGTAATTTGGACAACTGGATGGGAAACAGGAAGTTCATCCCTGGTTTGGCACCCATGTCTCTAATCGGCACAGACAGCCTGTAAAGGGTTCATTTCCTAGACTCTTGCTTGTAAGTGTTTCCCAAGCCCCTGCTTACATTTATCAAGAGTACCAGAACTTGTCAGAGATTTAGGATGCATGCATAGGCTTAAAAAGACCATTGTGGTCATTGGCCTAGTAAATACCTATGAACTTATGAACTTGATGAGCAAAGCTCAGCTGTACACAAACTAGATGTTCTAGCAGTTAAAGCAATCTGTCTATACAGTAAGGGTATTTTAAGGGAAACTTACTCTGGATAGATTGACATCTACACAGATTAAAAGAGCTAAGACAGTTTTAGAATAACATCCGCAATGAGCCTTCAACCAGCAATGCTCAGCTGAGAAGGGCCTAGGGTATCCTCTCCTGCACAAAAGTGTAGACCACATTCTTCCTAATGTAAACTAGTTTTGAGGCTAAGAGCTTAAACCAAAACTAATATACTTGAATAACAGGCACAATAAGCCTTCACCATAAATTATCAGCTTAAAAGGGTGAAAGCTGCCCTGTCCTCCCACAAGAATATAGACCAGAAACCTTTTCAATGTAGTATAACTGCCTTGGAGTCAAACTCTTAAATTATAACTAATATAAATGTAGAATTGCAGAATTACTAAGTATTCAAAAGTAATCCAAGCAAGGCAGGCAGTCTGTTTCCAGTCAAAAATCCTTTATTAAGTACACAGACAAGTAATCCAAGTAAAACAAAAATAGAGTAATAGTTTCCTCACAACATTCTAAATATATATGTATATATATATATATATATATATATATATATATATATATATATTTTTTTTTTTTTTTTTACAGGCAAGGGAGTGGTTTACTGTGCTGTAAAACAAAGTGTTATTGGTACACATGTTAAATTCACATCCCTTCCCCCATCAGTGTGACATTCGAGCTGGTCTTGCCCTACAAAGTAGCTGTCAAACTAATATAACCCTTATGTACTTTAAATAAAATTTATAATGATGTGGTACCGCTTATTAAACCAGATTATTAAGTAGATTATTAAGTCTGTGATTTTATCCAAGACAATATACTACATGGCTGTAAATATATCAACCTTAGTCCATTTGGCAATCAAAAATATACACTTTGCATGTAAAAAATGAATTGTAAAAATCATATTCTAATTTTATAACCTATTGTTAACAAAGATCACTTTCGTCCTTCTAGACTTCTTCAGGTCAATGTACAAGAACCCTAAAAACTATCTATAAAAATATTATTGTATAATTAGTTAGTATTATTATCACACATCATTTTGAATAAAGTGGAAAATAGAGAACCAAAAAAAGAAAAAATAAGAAAAATGTATGATGATGGAAACAAAATATACACTTAAACTACAACTGATTTAAAATGGTATTTAAAACCAACTGGTAGAATAAAATAAAATAAAATTATAAAATAAAATTAGTCATATAAACAATGTGGCAATTTTCTAAGTTCCAGTGCACTTTTAATTGAACAGAGTTCAGCTTTAATTGCCACATGAGTTCATGTTCCTCCAGAATAATAGGGATGTCTCCTTCAAGATCATCCATGTCTATGCGATCCAGGATCTGGAACTTAAAACCTGTGTGTCTTTTATGAAGAGAAAGGTGTTTGGATAGTGCATTATTTTTACATCCAGAGCAGATTTCTGGCAGATGACATGAAATCCTAGGCTTGAGTTTACTTACAGTCTTGCCCACATAGAATGCATCACATTCATTGCACTGTGCCATGTAAATTACTTTTGTAGTGTTACTCTCACCCCCTGCACTGGTCTTAATGATTTTCTTTAAATAAGTGCAATAAAAATTATCACCTTGCTGTAAAAAAAATAAAAATAAATAACTTTAAGCCTGTTTTCAACCTTTCCTGTAACTAGTGTTCCAGATACAGATTTGCTGTATCCAGGACTGTATGTAAGCTTCAGAGCCCCCCAAGCTTTTCTGTGTTAGAGGGAAGCCTTCTAGCTTATCAGTGGGAGAGGTAAGCACTAGGTAACCTGTCTACCACATAAGGAGTGGTTCTGGCCCAGAAATTGTAGTTATTGGTCGTTTGGGCAATCTTCCATCTCTCTCAACTTTCTGATTTGAAAGCCTGCATTTGTACTTGTTTCTGTCCTGTAACTCATATAGTGCAGATACAGATTCTTAGTTTTAGCACTTAAATTTGCTTATCCATGCTCAGCACTTGTTCAGAACTTGTAAGCACTAAATAAGCTATTAATTACTATACCACTCAATCTTCCTCATTACCTAGAGGAAAACAGTTTTGGTACTTACTTTTCTCACTTGCTTAGAGAAAAACACCTCTTGTACTCACTTTCCTCATGTATCTAGAGGATAATAGTTTTTTATTCAGGCATGTCCAAGGGTCAGCTGCCAGTGTTCTCTCCTGTCTATCTGATGAATCTGGGCATCTTAAGGAAATGTAGAAATTGCCTTGTGTACACAGACAACCCTCTCCTCCTAACACCCAACACTACAACCTGTGAGAGATGCACATATCAAGCCAAACTGTAGGTAAAGCTCTCTCCAACCAAGATTTAACTTGACAGTCATGAGGAGAAGGTAAACATTTGCACCACACCACACTCATCACATAGTCTCACTAAATCTACACCACCAAAATCCGCACATAGTAACACAAAAACATTTGCGGAGGCTCTCAATAATAATCTGTCTAAGCAACAGAAACCTCCAAAGCAGAAACGAAAGCAACCTCCATAGCCCAACACAACCCAAATGACACATAGCCCACAGACTCAGTGTGCCACTCAACCACAGCCAATAAGGCAAAACAACGTACCCAATACACTAGTCATAGGTGACTCTATATTCAGGCATACTGATGTCCCACTCACCAGGCTAAACAAGGAGAAGGTTACTGTCAGCTGCCTGTCAGGTGCCAGGATCCGCCAGATAACCCATGCACTCAGGTCACTCCACAAGGACAAATATGACTCTATCATTGTCCATGTTGGTGTGAATGACCTGGGACGTACCTCCCTGGACTACATGAAAAGAGACATGGAAGAGCTCTCCGATCTTGTAGCCCAGGCAGATATGACCCGAGCCCTGAGTAGCATTCTGCCATTGCCCCGAATGATACCGCAGTACAAGGACAAAATGATTCACTTCAACAATTGGCTAAGCTTCTGGTGTCATTTTATGGGGATCCAGTATCTGTCTGCTTGGGATGACATGGTCGACAGACCACAATGCTTTGCCACAGATGGCCGGTACCTGTTACCCCTGGGATTCCAGATACTGGCTAAGGCTCTTGCTGCCCCTATAGTGCCTTTTCTAGGCAAGGTCCAAATAACAAATTCACCACTTTAACAAGAACAGGCAAGCAAAAACTGAGGGTAATGCTACTCAATGCTAGAAGTCTAAAGCTCAAAATGCACTCATTCAAGGCACTCCTTAAAATGGAGAACATCGATATCTGTGAAATGACTGAGACCTGGTTCAAGGCTCCAGAGAGCACCTCTGCACTACCACACTATAACTCATACCACCCTTTTTGGCCATGTAACCTGGACTGAAACACCAAAGGCAGAGGTGTTCCATATTCATTAAGGATATCCACACCTCCAGGCTAGTTGCTCAGCATAATGCGTCTAAGGTTATCCAAGTACAACTAACTCTGGGCAAAACTGCAATCCAAAGTGTAGCTTGCTACAGATCCCCCACCATGCCCCAGGATTCCCACTCCTCTTTTCTCGATGTACTGGAAAATATTAGAGTTCAACCAAACACCCTAATAATAGGCAACTTCAACTACTCCACCATTAACTGGGAAAACTACTCGTGTACCAACTCCTTAGCTCAACGCTTTCTGGAATTCATAAACTCCACTGCCCTGGATCAACTTATCCATACCCCCACCAGGGGCAGGAATATCCTAGACCTAGTCATTACCAACATGAGTGACCGGTGTTTCACACCTGAAGTCAGTTCCTCATTGGTCCGATCCAACCATAAGCTAATCACCCTTGATATCTGCATCCCACCCCCAACCCCTATTAAGGAAACTATGATAAAGAATTTCTCCAAAGCCAACTTCATGCTTCTTAAGACAGAAGTGGTGAACTTCATGACACCCATGCAGATGGACAGTACAGTTACAACTGCTGAATCCTACACAAATGCACTCTATAAGCACTTACACGAGTGCATGGATCGCGCTATCCCAAACAGAACCAAGACACTATCCTCCAAAAAAGAAGCCAATCTGGTGGTCCCCTGCCATAAACAAACTGTACAACAGAAGGAAGAAACTGTTGCAAAAGAGAGTAAAATCCCATGAGTGGAGGAGCTCCCTGGTCAGCCTCAGTAAGAAGCTGAGATCCCTTATAAGATCCTCCAATGCTAGCTATGAAAACAAAATCACCACTAATTCTAAGGACAACCACAAAGCATTCTATAGCTATGTCAAGAATCTTGATGGCAACACCCAGATCTGCTCTGAGTTACAGCACAAAGGCACGTAAATTACAGAACCAACTGATATTGCCAACATCCTGGCAGATAGGTTCAGTGCTAACTTTACCCCCCCCCCCTAAAGGGCCCATATCTATACAGGAAGAATGCAGAGTCCCTGTAATCACAACTCCGCAGGTAAAAGCTGCACTCTCTAAAGCCAAAAACACAGCATCAATGGGACCAGACAACATCCCAGGCAGCATTTTACATGAACTTCAGAACAAACTGGCTCCCCACTTAAGCACCATGTTCAATACTATCCTTGCATCAGGCTTTGTGCCCACTGAATGGTGCACAGCAACAGTTATCCCACTCCACAAAGGGGGAGCCACCACTGATCCTGGGAACTATCGACCTATTAGCCTGATGAGCCTGGTCTGCATGGCCATCATGGAACTCATAAACAGACATTAGTGACCTCCAAACTCTGGATCCCACCCAGTTCAGGTTTGTGAAAGGCAGATCATGCCTCCTGAACCTGATCGCCTTCTTTGAGGCAGTCAACAAAGCTGTAGATGAGGGTAAGGAGGTTCACACAGCCTATCTTGACCTTGCCAAAGCTTTTGATACCATCCCCCATTCTGGAATTATAGCTAAACTCACTAAACTAGGTATAAATCCCTACGTCACAAGATGGGTTGCCAACTGGCTCACTGACAGAACCCACACTGTAAAAGTTGCAGACTCCAAACCGGACCTCAAAGCAGTAACAAGTGGAGTACCACAGGGTTCCATCCTGGGACCTCTCCTGTTTGGTATCTACTTCTCTGAAGTACAGGCTAACACAGAAGGCTTCTGGCTAATGAAGGTCACAGATGACTGCAAACTAGGAGCCATAGTCAAGTTCCCAAATGATGTGGACCTCCTACAGAAGGGCCTCGCTGAGACAGATGCCTGGTGTCAGAGCCATGGCCTCAAGCTCAATGCCAAAAAGTGCAGTGTCATCCTCTTTGGTAAAAATTCTGTACCTATGAATTACCACATAGGAAGCAATCTACTTAACACCGAATGTGTGATAAGAGACCTTGGGAACCAGGTGGACAGTAGTCTCTCCTTTGATAGTCACATCACTACAGTAGTCAGGAAGTCCTTCTACATGGCACACCTCATCATAAAAGGGTTCTCATCCAGGAAAAAAGAGGTCATTGTTCCCCTCTACTCGACACTCATTAGACCCATTATAGAGTACAACGTCCCTTTTGGAATGTACGTCTCAAGACATCTGCAGCAACTGGAAAGGCCACAGAAGTACCTCACAAACAGGATTACTGGCCTTAAACAAATACCTTATACTGACTGCCTCAAAAAACTCCAGCTTTACTCTGTAGCATATCGCCTACTCCAAGGTGATCTCTGCCTAACATATAAAGCTATGTCAAACCCAGAGCTGCTGGACATGCTACACCTAAAGAAATCCCAATCCCTCCGAGCTACATGCTATAGGGACCTAAACCTTGTCACCACAATAAACAGGACAAGCTGGAGGGTAAATTCCTGTTCCAGAGACTTCCCATACTCTGGAACAGGCTACCCATCTATGTTAAGCAAAGTTCTTCATTAGCACTCTTCAAGAAAAATCTTGATGAGTGGATGGGAAATAGGAAATACACCCTGGGATCACTTCTGTGTCTCTGCTCGACAGTGGCACAGGAAAATATCTTTCTTGGGTGGCATAAGCCAGGGAACCTTGTTGGCTAGTCTTACGTAGGCTCTTGGGCCGATAGCCTAGTACCTACCTATGAACCTAAATGGACAATTAGTTTCACATCTTTTAGTGTTTCTCTCATATGGTCTAGGTTTAAATTCAACAAAACTTTTAATGTTCCTGGCCTTCCTATAAACAAAGGATGGTGCTTCACCTAAGATGTTAATCAGAAAAGTTTCCTGTGACAATGGCCCAATTTTCTTCAATAACATTTTTGATACTGTGATAATCCAAAGTGTATGTCAGGATGGAGCTATTTTTGCATTTGTTATTCTCTGTTGAATTTCTTAACATTCTCCTACTGGGGAAGTTGAGTGAAGGTGTTTCAGTCCTTTTCAGTTCTATAATGAGTTCCAGGATGTTTTTTAACATCTGACTTTCATAGCCTCTCACTAGAAAATCATTCTCTAAAGTTGTTCAGGTTTCTTAAAAATTGTTCCATCTCTGTGGTAATTCTAGCTAATCTATAGCCCTGGGACTACATTACATTATACTTGTTTTCTTTAGGATGTAGACTTTTACTGTGGAGTAATAAGTTAACCCTCATTGGTTTTCTGAATAAATCAGTGGTGATTCTGTTATTGTTGATGTCCTTGGAAATCTGCATATCTAAGAAAGTGGTTGAAGGACAGCTATGGGAAGAGGTAAACTTCAGGAAGGGGGTTGTTTGATTGAGGTAAGTGATAAAATCTCCAAGCTGCAAGGTGTCACCTTCCCACACAATAAAGATTTCATCAATAAAATGCAAATAGCATGTGATATGCTGCATGTAGTCTGTGTTGTTTAACACAAAGTCCTTCTTCTTGCCCAGGGCTATGTTAACTATGCTGGGAGCCATGGCTGCCCCCATTGCTATACCAGTTTTTTTTGTTTGTAGTGTTTGTCATCAAAAGTAAATAACTTGAAGTCCAATACAAGATTAATGAGCTTGCTTAACTTTTGCAGTTGCACCTGTGTACCTTGATTAGGTTTCTTAAAAGACTCCATAGCTGTTGTTATACAGTAATTGTGAGGAAGCACTGTGTACATGTTTTCAGGGAAGAGTTAAGACAGGCACTGGGGGGCAGTGAAGAGTTACCGAATAGCTGGGTAACTACAGCAGAGCTAGTAAGAGAGATGGCTAGAAAGATGCTTGGTGTGACATCTGGAAAGAGGAAGGAGGACAAGGAGACCTGGTGGTGGAATGAAGAAGTACAGGAGAGTATACAGAGAAAGAGGTTGGCGAAGAAGAAGTGGGATTGTCAAAGAGATGAAGAAAGTAGACAAGAGTATAAGGAGATGAGGTGCATGGCAAAGAGAGAGGTGGTGAAGGCTAAGGATAAGGTGTATGAAGAGTTGTATAAAAGGTTGGACACTAAGGAGGGAGAAAAGGACCTGTACCGAGTGGCTAGACAGAGGGACCGAGCTAGTAAAGATGTGCAGAAGGTAAGGGTGATAAAGGATAATGAGAGAAATGTACTCACAATTGAGGAGAGTGTGTTGAGCAGATGGAAAGAGTACTTTGAGGGGTTGATGAATGAAGAGAATGAGAGGGAGAGAAGGTTGGATGATGTGCAAATAGTGAATCATGAAGTGCAGTGGATTAGCAAGGAGGAAGTAAGGATAGCTATGAAGAGGATGAAGAACAGAAAGGCTGTTGGTCCAGATGACATGCCTGTGGAAGCATGGAAGTGTTTAAGTGAAATGACAGTGGAGTTTTTAACTAGATTGTTTAATGAAATCTTGGAAAGTGAGAGGATGCCTGAGGAATGGAGAAAAAGTGTTTTGGTACTGATTTTTAAGAATAAGGGTGATGTGCAGAGTTGTAGTAACTACAGAGGGAATAAACTGATCAGTCACAGCATGAAGTTATGGGAAAGAGTAGTGGAAGCTAGGTTAAGAAGGGAGGTGATGATTAGTGATCAGCAGTATGGTTTCATGCCAGGAAAAAGCACTACAGATGCGATGCTTATTTTGAGAGTGTTGATGGAGAATTACAGAGAAGGTCAGAAGGAGTTGCACTGTGTCTTTGTGGATTTAGAGAAAGCATATGACAGGGTGCCTAGAGAGGAGTTGTGGTATTGTATGAGGAAGTTGGGAGTGTCAGAGAAGTATGTAAGAGTGGTACAGGATATGGATGAGGGTAGTGTGACAGCAGTGAGGTCTGCGGTGGGAGTGACGGATGCATTTAAGGTGGAGGTGGGATTATATCAAGGATCAGCTCTGAGCCCTTTCTTATTTGCAATGGTGATGGACATGTTGACAGACAAGATCAGACAGGAGTCCCCTTGGACTATGATGTTTGCAGATGACATTGTGATCTTTAGTGAGAGTAGGGAACAGGTGGAGGAGACCCTGGAGAGGTGGAGATATGCTCTAGAGAGAAGAGGAATGAAGGTGAGCAGGGCTAAGACAGAATATATGTGTGTGAATGAGAGGGAGGATAGAGGAATGGTGAGGATGCAGGGAGTAGAGGTGGCGAAGGTGGATGAGTTTAAGTACTTGGGATCAACAGTTCAGAATAATGGTGAGTCTGCAAGAGAGGTGAAGAAGAGAGTACAGGCAGGATGGAGTGGGTGGAGAAGAGTATCAGGAGTGATTTGTGACAGACAAGTACCAGTAAGAGTGAAAGGGAAAGTCTACAAGAGGGTAGTGAGACCAGCTATGTTATATGGGTTGGAGACAGTGGCACTGACAAAAAGGCAGGAGTCAGAGCTTGATGTGGCAGAGCTGAAGATGTTAAGATTTGCACTGGGTGTGATAAGGATGGACAGGATTAGGAATAAGTATATTAGAGGGTCAGCCCAGGTTGGAAGGTTTGGAGACAAAGCCAGAGAGGCAATTTTACGTTGGTTTGGACATGTGCTGAGGAGGGATGCAGAGTATATTTGGAAAAAGATGCTAAGGATGAAGCTGCCAGGTAACAGGAAAAGAGGGAAGCCCAAGATAAGGTTTATGGATGTGGTGAGAGAGGACATGCAGGTGGTTGGTGTGACAGAGCAAGATGCAGAGGACAGGAAGAAATGGAAACAGTTGATCTGCTGTGGCGACCCCTAACGGTAGCAGCCAAAAGAAGAAGAAGAAGACTGTGTACATGGATTACACATCAATAGTTAATAAAATACTGTCAGCTTCCACTGTAATGTTTTTTTTTATTTTCCTCAAAAAATCTATTGAATCTATTATGTATGACTTATTCTTTTCTGCTAAAGGTTTCAGCAACTAATCCAAGTAAATGGTTGTGGCTTCAGTAAGGGAACCTCCACTTGCTACCACCGGTCTATAAGGTGGATCTTCTCTGTTCTTGTGTGGCTTTGGTATTCCAAAAAAGTAAGGTAAATGTGGGCATGGGCTCCGTAAATAATTATAAAGATTTTCAGTAATAAGTTTTTCTTCCCATAATGTGGTGAGATTAGTGTTCCATAAATCATATGCTCTTTTTATGTCATCCATGGTAAATAACTCATAAAATCTGTTATCCTCCAACATGTTCTCTATCTTTTGTTTGTAGCTAGTGGTATCAGTCACAAGTATACCTCCTCCCTTGTCTGCCTTCATTACATGCCTGGATTTATCATTGCCTAGCTCAAGCAATGCTTTTCTTTCTCCCTGTGTTAAGTTATAACATTTTTCTTTAGGAGGATTTTAAGGTGTTTCCTGATATCCATCTCACATTTCACTTTGAAAGCAGGTAATGTTTGATGTAGTGGTGGACAATAGCTGCTAGGCCTTTTTATAGTTTCATCAATAGGCTTATTTTCAATGTCATTACTTTTGCCATGAAACCGTACTCTTAAGTTGAGCTTCCTCACAAACCTTTTAAAGTCTATCAATATCTGAGCAACCTCACTCCTGCAGCTTGGTACAAAAGTAAGTCCTTTGGACAACACACTTTTTTCATCTTCAGTCAGTGCTTTTACAGAGTGATTACAGATAAGTGGAGCACCTGTTATTGTGGCACCTGTTATTGTTGTTATTGTACTTGTTATTGTGGCTGATTCCTCCGTCTGAGCCTGGGACCTGGGTTGTAGTTGGGTTTCCAGTTGGGATTGCCCAGGTATTGTATTTCCCTCACACCTGTCCACTGTTTGGTTCTCCTGTCTCCCTGGGGATCCATGGATAGAGTCTGAAACCTCTGGAATTCCTCCTCTGCTTTCTGGAATCTCGGTGGTTTGTAGTAGTATTACTCACTGTGGCTGTGGTAGGGGGGAACCTGGTAAGAGGGACAAGCTCTGGTGCTCTGATGGTGGCCGTCATTCTTGTTCTGGTACTGGTGCTAGCTTTGGTATTGGTGTGGTGGTTGATGTCTGTGCTGTCGATATTGGTCTTCCCGAAGAAACTGTTCTCTGTGAAGGTGCTACTGCTCCTGTGTAGCTGGATTGTCTGTGGTCTTGGTTGTCCTGGTGGTCCTGTAATTCATCCTGTAGAACTCTGTTGGTTCTGGTTGCTTTTGTGGCTTATATTCCTGCCCTGATCCTTCTGTGAGATTAATAAAATAAAACGAGATTAACTGGGCAAAAATGATCCTGGGAGACTTACTAGGAGGTGCAATAATTTATTTATTTTATTTATTTATTTTACATTTGTTGACCAGGCTAGTCTAACTGGATATATGTCCATTTTCAGTAGAGGACCGGGGAGAAAACCTCCGCATAAGCAAAATTTACAACTTCAGGTACAGATAAGTAAATTTGTAACAACTTAAGGTACAGTACTATTTTAAGCTGAAGAATACACATTATATAGACAAATATTATTATTAAAGTAGCAGAAGATAAGAAACAGATAGAGCAACAAACAATTTTAAAGTGGCACACAAGAAAGAGAGGTGAAGAAAAAATACACAAATGAAATGTAAAAGCTCAAGGAGCAGTATTTAGCAGAGAGTTATGCCATTTATCTTATAGTAGCATAGCAACTTAAGGGAAGCATGTAGTAGGAAGTATAAAGAACGTTTATATGGATGTTTTTATGTGAAAAATAGATTACTGCTGCCAGCTAAGCAAGTACACAATTAGAAAAATATTACGTGAATGCAACTGTTATAAAGACTAAACAAGTAAAGGTATGTCTACTGTCTGAGGCATGGAGAGAGTTGGAATCAAATTGCAAATGGTAATGTAGGTAGGCTTCAGAGAAAGTGGTGGTAAGATTAGTCTGGGTTACTACATGGGCATAACCAGTGGTTACAAAGGTGTTCTCTGAGTTGTTTTTTGAACAGTTTCACTGAGGAGAGAGATGAGAGTTCATTGGGAAGGAGGTTCCAGGATTTGCCAACAGTGTTGACGAACAGAGAATTGCCGGCCTTATTTTTGGATTTGACTGTAGATACTAGTACTTTATTGGCTGAGCGAAGGGTTGTCAAATTACTGTAGAGGTAAGAAGGCTAGTAAGTATAGGAGAAGATTTAGGAAGATAGAGGATCTTATGGGTAATAATAAGTTGTTTAATCTGAAGTTGATTATGAAGTTCTAGCCATCCTAGTTGCTTTAGGTTTTGACAGTGGTGAGTTCTAAATGAGGAACCAGTAGTAAATCTGGCAATATTGTTGTAGGAGGTAGCTAGTTTAAGGTTGTTTTTCGATAGGTTGGTATAGATGGAACAGGCATAGAGGAGGGTGGAAATTAGATGGGTGAGGGCAATAGTTGTTCTAGCTGTTGGAGTAAGAAAGGGTTTAATCCTATAGAGGGAGCCTAATTTTCTGTTTACTGTTTTTATTGTTGTGTTAATATGTATGTCAAAGCTAAGATTATGGTCTATTGTAACCCCTAAGAGCTTGGTAGTTGGGTCAGGAGATATACTGATGCCATCACTGGATATAACTGTGAAGTCAATTGGGGGGGACCTTTGTGTGGGAGTGAAGAGTAGTAGTTTTGTTTTTTTAGGATTCAGGAGGAGGCTATGCGTTAAGAACCATCTTTCTGTGCTGTTAAGCACTGTTTGGGTAATGGCCTGAAGTTGAGATGTAGAGGTAGCTTAGCATATTAGTGTGGAGTCATCAGCATATTGGATACATGTAGCTTGAGGAATTATCAGACTGAGATCATTTATGAAAATTGAGAAAAGGAGAGGGCCTAAGGTAGAACCTTGAGTGACTCCTAGGGTAATAGGAAGGTGAGAGGATAGATTATTTTCCCAGAGCACAGCCTGTTGCCTATTCTCAAGGTAGGATTTAAAACATTGTAAAGCCTGTGTATCTAGTGAGAGAGAACCAAGTATATTCAAGAGAAGTTGATGGTTGACCATATCAAAGGATTTTGATAGGTCAATAAAGAGTGCTGAGGATAAAGTATTGTTGTTTTGGTTATTGTTAATACAGTCAGAAAAGGATAGGAGGGCTGTGGTGGTACTATGGTGAGGCATGAAGCCATGCTAGCAGTTAGCTAGTAAGTTATTTTTCAGTAGGTAGTCTAGTAGTTGGTGGTGGATACATTTTTCCATAATTTTAGCTAAAGGGGAGAGTAAAGTTATTGGGCGGTAGTTTGAGAGTTCTGTTGAGTTGCCCCCTTTGTGCAGTGG
This sequence comes from Protopterus annectens, assembly GCF_019279795.1. Classification (NCBI taxonomy): domain Eukaryota; kingdom Metazoa; phylum Chordata; order Ceratodontiformes; family Protopteridae; genus Protopterus; species Protopterus annectens. The sequence continues at coordinate 1,540,394,792 of NC_056743.1, read as the reverse complement.
GATAATGTGGGAGACTTTCCAGATAGATGGGATTGTTCCTTCAGTAATGGTTCTATTTATAAGGATGGAAATAGGAAAGGATATTGCTGCTGCAGCTATCTGTAGGTGTTCTGCTGGTAGATGGTCAGCTGAGGGGGTGCAACATTTGAGTTTATGAAGAAGAGTGCAGATGAGGGACATTGGGACTGGTTGTAAATTAAATGTGGGGGTGAAAGTCATCAAGGAGGATGATAGACGTGCTAACAGGAGGTAGTGAGTTGGCGAGAGTCTGGACTGCTTCAGTAAAGAAGGTATTAAAGGCATTAGCCATATGTTTAGGAGTTTCATAGGTGGATCATGTTGGGGTGGGAGTTTCGGACTGTCCTGGGTAGAGGAGTCTGTTAATGCCTGCCCAGAGCTTTTGAGGTTTATATTGATGGGATTGCTGGTTGTTGTGATAGAAGTTTCTTTTATCTAGTAGTATAGACTTTTTGGTAGCATTTCTCAACTGTCTAAATGTTAGATGATCAGCTGGGTTTTTAGTTGCTCACCATTTGACCCAGATTTAATTTATTTGTATAAGTTTGTGCCTTGTCTCTTTTGTTAGCCATGGAGCGGTTTTAGTCCTATTTCTCATTGAGTGGGATGGGGCATGATGGTCCAGGATTTCTAAGAATTTGGTATTAAAGTAGGATACAGCTTCATCTAATTGGAGGTATTTTAGGGGTGACCAGTCACATGCTTTCAGTTCAATTTGGAAGTTAATAGGGTTAAAGTTTTTGTTGGACCGAATGGTTTTATATAAGTTGGTTTATGAGCATTAATGTTTTGTCTGATTATGTAGGTCAGTGAGTGGTCACTGACATCATCAGGAAGGATTCCTGCATCATAAGAAAGGGGCTGACTGTTTATTAGTATCCAGTCTAGAGTTGTTTCTTTGTTGTTGGGTTTATGGATCCTGGTGGGGGAGGTGATAGTTTGAGAAAAAACATAAAGGTTTATGTGGTAGTCTGGTTGTCTGAGATGCAGGTATTCCAGTCAATATTAAAGTCACCCAGGATAATGGTTTCTTGTGGGTAGTTAGTTGACAGCCAGGAAAGGATATTTTCAAGGGTGATTATGTTTTTACCAGGAGGGAGGTAGGCGTATATTATATAGATTGATTTGTAGGTGTTGATTTGGAGTTTAGAAATAAGGATTTCCGCTCTACTAATAGAAGGTGGTTGTACATTTATTGGTGTTAATTGCAAATCTGCTTTGTATAGTATTGCAACACCCCCGCCCCCTTTGGTTATTCGATCTAATCTCATGATATTGTATCCTGGTGGGGTGATTTCATTGTCCAGTGTTGCAGGTTTTAACCAAGTCTCTGTTAGGCAAAGGATGTCAAAGGAGTGGATATCTAAGAGGGCATTGAGGTGGGCAACTTTATTGTTTAGGCTCTGTATATTGAGATGAGCTATGAGGAGGGAGTTTGATGCTTTAGTGCCGGTTTGAAAAGTAGAGGGATTTTGTTTAGGAGGGTTAGTGGTGGTTGTAGTGTTGGGGCCAAGGTTTGGATGGATGTCACCATCTAAAAGTGTAGCATTTTTAATCCTGTGTATGATATTTAGGAATTTACAGGGTGTATATTTTGTTTTCTTGGGTTGGTTATAGTTGATGTGGACTAAACAATGAAACTTTGGCACTAAATAGGTGGGTGTAGAGGTAATATTAATATAGTTATGGTAAGATAGTAGGTCTGTCAGGGTTGCTTGTGTAATGGATTGGCTGAAGTTAGTCAAGGTCAGATGTTCATATTTAGTTAGTACATAGGTTATAGATAGTAAAGGTAAGATGGCAATTAAGAGGAATAGTAGTGGGTATTTGACTCTGGGTATAGTGGTCATAGTGATCGGTTAGGTAAATAATTAAATTGGGATAAGGTATTTTAAGAGGATGAGAGTGGGCCGGTACTGCAAGGTTTTGTAGTAAGTTGGGATATAGAGTTTGTAAATTGATTAAGTACTTCTAGAAGTAATGAGTTTCTATAAGTGGTGAGTTTGGGTAGTTAGCATGTAATGAGCAGGAGGATGAGATTGACTGAATAGGAGTGGGGGTGTGGCCACAGGAGGTTTATGGTTAGGACTCCTGGGAGTGGGTGGGAATTGGGGGTAGGCTAGGGGAGCGGAGTGAGCCCACAGGGTGAACGGAGTGGGTTCAGACAGGTAAGCGAGTAAGTCAGCAAAAACCTATCAGGAAGCAGCTAACTACTGGGTACCTTAATTCAGAAGGAATAGGTCTAGGGAGATAGGTAATAGCGGTCATGAAGGTAAGTGGTAGCAGAGAGCAGTGCTAGCAGAAAGTAGCAGGTATAGTATAGAGATAGGGCAGGAAGACAGTTCTCAATCCTGGGACAGAACTTTAACTTTTTTGGAGATCAGGGAAGGATAGATGATTTAGATGCTATCTTAGTTTAGAATGCCATCTAGTGGTCAGATAGTGTTATTACAAAAGAGGCAAGGGAGCAGAGAGAGATGTTTCAAGGTTTGCGAAGGCTCCTATGGATAGTTGCAGGAGACAGCACAGGAGTGATAAAACATCTAAATGCTAAGGGACAGAGAGGGGAGTATGGCTGCTGGGTATCCTGGCTAAGGCAGCATACGACACATACACTAGATATTAAGCAAGTGTTTAAATATTACCACTCTATTGGATAACACATACTTTCTTGCCTCCTAGTGAACAGGGTTCATTAAGCAGAATAATAATAACAACAACAACAACAACAGGAGAACCTACAACAGACAAGATTTTAGTTGTAACGGGGGATATAAGGGAAGGTATAACCATGCCAGCAGACCTCAATGGGATTTTCCCAGGGGATATCCTCACACAAAACCAGACAGGGGCACAATGCAGGACCACCAGGAGGCTGCCCCTCCAACATCTCATTCCCTACCATGCCAATCCCCTCTGGCTATCAACAATCCACAGAAGCCTTTGAGATCACAAAAGGATCAGGACAGGAACATAAGCCACAGAGGCAACCAGAACCGACAGAGAGTTCTACAGGACAAATTACAGGACTACCAGGACAACTGGGACCACAGACAATCCAGCTACACAGGAGCAGCAGCACCTTCACAGAGACCAGTTTCTTCAGGAAGACCAATATCGACATCACAGACATCAACCACCACACCAATACCAAAGCTAGTACCAGTACCAGAACAAGAACAACAACCACCACCAAGGGCAAAGGGGTGGGAGGTTAGCATACTGGTTAAAGTGATTACCTTATAAACACAAGGTGCACAGTTTGATTTTGACATGGGGTAATTGGCTAGGCTTATAATAGTCCAAATGGGCAGTTAGCCTAGTACTGATTTATGAACCTAGAAGGGTCCAGTTTCAGGGCAAAAGTAATGACATTGAAAATAAGGCTATGGATGAAACTATAAAAAAGGCCTAGCAGCTATTGTCGACCACTACATCAAACATTAGCTGCTTTTGAAGTTAAATGTGAGATGGATAGCAGGAAACTCCTTAAAAAACCTCCTAAGAAAAAATTTTATAACTTAACACAGGGAGAAAGAAAAGCATTGATTGAGCTATGCAATGATAAGTACAGGTGTGTAATGAAGGCAGACAAGGGAGGAGGTATACTTGTGACTGATACCACTAGGTATAACCAAAAGATTGAGAACATGCTGTAAGATAACAGATTCTATAAGTTATTTACCATGGATGACATAAAAAGAGCATATGATTTATGGAACACTAGTCTCACCACATTATTGGAAGAAAAACTTATTACTGAAAATCTTTATAATTATTTATGGAGCCCATCCCCATGTTTACCTTACTTTTTTGGAATACCAAAGCCACACAAGAACAGAGAAGACCCACCTTATGGTCCGGTGGTAGCAAGTGGAGGTTCCCTTACCGAAGCCACAGTCATTTACCTTGATAACTTGCAGAAACCTTTAGCAGAAAAGAATAAGTCATACATAAGAGATTCAATGGATTTTTGGAGGAAAATGAGAAACATTACTGTGGAAGCTGACAGTATTTTATTAACTATTGATGTGGAATTCTTGTACACAATGCTCCCTCACAATTACTGTATTACAGCAGCTATCGAGTCTTTTAAGAAACATAATCAAGGTACACAGGCACAACTGCAAAAGTTAAGCAAACTCATTAATCTTGTACTGGACTTCAATTTCTTTACTTTCAATGGCAAACACTATAAACAAAAACTGGTATAGCAATGGGAGCTGCCATGGCTCCCAGCATAGCTAACATAGCCCTTGACAAGTGGGAGGAGGACTTTGTGTTAAACAACACAGACTACATGCAGCATATCACATGCTATTTACATTTTATTGATGACATCTTTATTGTGTGGGAACGTGACACCTTGCAGCTTGGAGATTTTATCACTTACCTCAATCAAACAACCCCCTTCCTGAAGTTTACCTCTTCCCATAGCTATTATCCAACCACTTTCTTAGATATGCAGATTTTCAAGGAGACCTACAGTAACAGAAAGACCACTGATCTATTCAGGCAACCAATGTGGGTTAACTTATTACTCCACAGTAAAAGTCTACATCCTAAAAAAAAACAAGTATAATGTAGTGAAGTCCCAGGACTAAAGATTAGCTAGAATTACCACAGAGATGAAACCATTTTTGAGAAACCTGAACAACTTAGAGAATTATTTTCTAGTGAGAGGCTATGAAAGTCAGATGTTAAAAAACATCCTGGAACCCATTATAGAACTGAAAAGGACTGAAGCACCTTCACTCACCCTGCCCACTAGGAGAATGTAAAGAAATTCCACAGAGAATAACAAATGCAAAAATAGCTCCATCCTGACATACACTTTGGATTATCATTGTATCAAAAATGTTATTGAAGAAAACTGGGCCATTGTCGCAGGAAACCATTTTCTGATTAACATCTTAGGTAAAGCCCATCCTTTGTTTATAGGAAGGCCAGGAACATTAGAAGTTTTGTTGAATTTAAACCTAGATTATATGAGAGAAACACTAAAAGATGTGAAACTAATTGTTCATGTATATTTATACAGCAAGGTGATAAGATTTTATTGCCCTTATTTAAAGAAAATCATTAAGACCAGTACAGGGGGTAACTGTAACACCACAAACTTAATTTACAGGGCACAGTGGAATGAATGTGATGCATTCTATATGGGCAAGATTGTAAACAAACTCAAGCATAGGATTTCTTGTCATCTGTCAGAAATCCACTCTGGATGTAAAAATAATGCACTAGCCAAACACATTTCTCTTCAGAAAAGCCACACAGGTTTTAAGTTCCAGATCCTGGATCATATAGACAGTGGTGATCTTGAAGGAGACATCCCACCAAATATTCTGGAGAAACATGAACTCATGTGGCAATTAAAGCTGAACTCTTTTAAAAAGTCTGGACTAAACTACTACTGTTCAATTAAAAGTGTACTGGAACTTAAAAAATTGCCACATTGTTTACATGACTAATTTTATTTTATTTTATTCTACCAGTTGGTTTTAAATACCATTTTAAATGAGTTGTAATTTAAGTGCATATTTTGTTTCCATCATCATACATTTTTTTCTTATTATTTTTTCTTTTCCTGGTTCTCTTTTTTCCACTTTATTCAAAAATGATGTGTAATAACAATACTAACTAATTATACAATAATATATTTATAGATAGGTTTTAGGGTTCTTGTACACAGACCTGAAGAAGTCTAGAAGGATGAAAGTGATTTTTGTTAACAGTAGGTTATGAAAATCGAATATGATTTTTACAATTGATTTTTTAAATGCAAAGTATTGTTGTTGCTGTGTCTTTCAGCTTATCCTGGTTAGGGGTCGCCACAGCGGAACTCCGGTCCGCTAATGTTTGGTTGTGGATTTTTACGTGCCGAGTTACCAGCCCTGATGCACAACCTTCAACGAAGGCACACCCATTCACGCATGCCTCCACACAGAAGACGCTCTAGCTGAGAATTGAACGTGACAGCGTCTTGCTGTGAGTATGTATATATTTATATATATATATATATATATATATATATATTTATATATATATATATTTTTTTGATTGCCAAATGGACTAAGGTTGATATATTTCCAGCCATGTAGTATATTGTCTTGGATAAAATCACAGACTTAATAATATACTTAATCTGGTTAAATAAGAGGTACCACATCATTATAAATTTTATTTAAAGTACATAAGGGTTATATTATTATGGCAGCTATTAAGTAGGGCAGGACCAGCTCAAATGTCACACTGATGAGGGAAGGGGTGTGAATTTAATATGTGTACCAATACCACTTTGTTTTATAGCACAATAAACCACTCCCTTGCCTGATAAAAAGTATATATATATATATATATATATATATATATATATATATATATATATTTAGAAACTTGTGAGGCAACTATTACTCTATTTTTGTTTTACTTATATCGCTTGTCTGTGTACTTAATAAAGGATTTTTGACTGGAAACAGACTGCCTGCCTTGCTTGGATTACTTTCGAATAATTCTGTACAATTCTATATTTTTTTATTTTTTTTGTTTTTTTTTTACTTAAGATGAGTTTAAGTTTGCAACTTCTACTACTATTATCTGATCTGATGACTATACTGTGATTAACTAGAGATATATGGACTGAAAATCTCCCACATAGAGAAGTTTCTTACACTATTTTGTTTTTGGACCCACTGTACTTGTTTAGTGGGTTGTTTTAAGACTTCAGGGATACCTCGGAGATTACTTGTTTTTTCTAAATTATAACTAAGATACATTTAGAATAAGACACAATAAGCCTTCAACTAGCAATTTTCAGCTTAGAAAGGTGTAGGCTATCATGTCCTGCCACAGCAGTATAGACTAGAAGCCTTCTTAATGTAATATAGCTGATTTGGGGAAAAAAGGCTTAAATCAGAACTAAGAAACATTATAATAACAGACACAATAACCCTTCAAGCTGCAATTCCCAACTCAGAAGGGTGTAACTTGCCTCTCCTGCCACAAGAATGTAGACTACAAACCTCCCTTATGTAAGATAACTAGTTTGGAGCCCAAGTGCTTAAATCAGAACTGAGAGGCCTAGAATAACAGTTACAATGTAATCAGTCTACTAATAAGCAGTAATAAATACTGCAGATTAAATGCAATTGAACACTTTAAAAACACAAATACAGTAAAAACAGCTGAATAAAGTACATTTTTAGTAAGTGGGAAGGTATGAAGCAGAAGGTAATTCAAGTTTAAGAGACAAATAGGAGGGCCTTCTCAGCTGATCTGTCAATTCTTAGTAGAATGAGCTGATGAGATGAGACTTGGAGGAGTGCCAAAATCAGATTTATAGTAGGACAGGTGACTCAAAAGCTACCCATAATATAAGAAATAATATAAAAAATATAAATGACCAAACCTGAAATGAATAACTCCAATCCAAAGTAAATGCAGACAGAGATCAGCAAAAGTCAGGCACAGATCAGAAAATCAAAAAAGCATTACAGTTAAATAAAGATGCCACTAAATATTGTTAGTTAAACAAGGAATGCTATTTCTCAGCTCCTCCCACTGATTAGCTGGATGGTATTCACTCTCTGTAAAATAATTGTTTTCTAACTGACCCTAGTTAAGACCTCTTAAAACTCCAAAAGAACAACAAACTTAAAATAAAACACAATACAATATAAGAAAAAGATAAAAAATAGACATATCATCATCATCTTTTGGCTTTTCCCATTAGGGGTCACCACAGTGGATCATCTCTTTCCATTTCTTCCTATCCTCTGCATCTTGCTCTGTCACACCAACTGCCTGCATGTCCTCTCTCACCACGTCCATAAACCTTATCTTAGGCCTTCCTCTTTTCCTCTTACCTGGCAGCTCCATCCTTAGCATCTTTTTCCCAATATACCCATCATCCCTCCTCAGCACATGTCCAAACCAACGCAATCTCATCTCTCTTGCTTTGTCTCCAAACTGTCCAACATGAGCTGACCCTCTAATATACTGATTCCTAATCCTATTCATCCTAGTCACATCGAGTGCAAATCTTAATATCTTTAACTCTGCCACATCCAGCTCTGACTCCTGCCTTTTTGTTAATGTCACTGTCTCCAACCCATATAACATAGCTGGTCTCACTACCCTCTTGTAGACCTTCCCTTTCACTCTTACTGGTACCCGTCTGTCACAAATCACTCCTGACACTCTTCTCCACCAATTCCACCTTGACTGTACTCTCTTCTTTACCTCTCTTCCACATTCACCATTACTCTGAACTGTTGATCCTAAGTACTTAAACTCGTCCACCTTTACCAACTCTACTCCCTGCATCCTCACCATTCCTCTAGCCTCCCTCTCATTTACACACATATATTCTGTCTTAGCCCTGCTGACCTTCATTTCTCTGCTCTCTAGAGCATATCTCCACCTCTCCAAAGTCTTCTCAACCTGATTCCTACTCTCACTACAGATCACAATGTCATCTGCAAACATCATAGTCCACGGGGCCTCCTGTCTGATCTCATCTGTCAACCTGTCCATCACCACTGCAAATAAGAAAGGACTCAGGGCTGATCCATGATGTAATCCCACCTACACCTTAAACGAATCTGTCACTCCCACTGCAGTCCTCACCACTGTCACACTACCCTCGTACATATCCTGTACCACTCTTACATACTTCTCTGCCACAACCAACTTCCTCATACAATACCACAACCCTTCTCTAGGCACCCTGTCATATGCTTTCTCCAAGTCTACAAAGACACAATGCAACTCCTTCTGACCTTCTCTGTAGTTCTCCATTAACACTCTCAGAACAAACATTGTATCTGTAGTGCTCTTTCCTGGCATGAAACCATACTGCTGATCACTAATCATCGCCTCCCTTCTTAACCTAGCTTCTGCTACTCTTTCCCATAACTTCAAGCTGTGACTGATCAATTTTATCCATCTGTAGTTACTGCAGCTCTGCACATCACCCTTATTCTTAAAGATAGGTACCAAAACACTTTTTCTCCACTCCTCAGGCATCCTCTGACTTTCCAAAATTTCATTAAACAATCTAGTTAAAAATTCCACTGCCATTTCTCCTAAGCACCTCCATGCTTCCATTGGTATGTCATCTGGGCCAACAGCCTTTCCATTCATCATCCTCTTCATAGCTGTCCTTACTTCCTCCTTGCTAATCTGTTTCACTTCCTGATTCACTATCCCCACATCTTCCAACCTTCTCTCTCTCTCTCATTCTCTTCATTCATCAGCCTCTCAAAATACTCTTTCCATCTACTCAATACACTCTCGTCTCTTGTGAGTACCTCTCCCTCCCTATCTTTTATCACCCTTACTTGCTGCATATCTTTCCCAGCTCTGTCCCTCTGTCTAGCCAATCGGCACAGGTCCTTTTCTCCCTCTTTAGTGTCCAATCTCTCAACAACTCTCCAGACGCCTTATCCTTAGCTTTCGCCACCTCTCTCTTTGCCATGCGCCTCATCTCCTTATACTCATGTCTACTTTCTTCATCTGTTTGACAATCCCACTTCTTCTTCGCCAGCCTTTTCCTCTGTATACTCTCCTGTACTTCCTCATTCCACCACCAGGTCTCCTTGTCCTCCTTCCTCTGTCCAGATGTCACACCAAGCACCTTTCTAGCAGTCTCCCTTACTAGTTCTGCTGTAGTTACCAAGCTATTCGGTAACTCTCCACTGCCTCCCAGTGCCTGTCTTAACTCTTCCCTAAACTCCACTTCACAATCACCCTTTTTTAACTTCCACCATTTAATCATTGGCACTGCTTTCACACTCCTCCTTCTGTTCTTGATCACCAACGTCATCCTACAGTCCACCATTCTATGCTGCTTAACTACACTTTCCCCTGCCACCACTTTACAGTCTCCAGTCTCCTCCAGACTGGCCCTCCTACATAGGATATAATCCACCTGTGTGCATCTTCTTCCACTCTTGTACGTCACCCTATGCTCCTCCCTCTTCTTAAAATACGTATTCACCACAGCCATGTCCATCCTTTTCACAAAATCTACAATCATCTGACCTTCTGCATTCCTCTCTTTAACACCATACCTACCCATCACTTCCTCATCCCCTCTGTTCACTTCACCAACATGCCCATTGAAGTCCACTCCAATCACTAGTCTCTCACCCTTGGGTACACTCACCACAACTTCATCCAACTCACTCCAAAATTTCTCTTTCTCATCCATCGCACACCCAACTTGTAGAGCATATGCACTAACAACATTCATCATTACACCATTAATTTCGAGCTTCATAAACATCACTCTGTCAGACAATCTCTTCATGTCTAAAACACTCTTGGCATATTGTTCCTTTAGTATAACCCCTACCCCATTTCTCCTGCCATCCACACCATGATAGAACAATTTGATCCAGTTTCCTAAACACCTGGCCTTACTTCCCTTCCATCTGGTCTATTGCACGCACAATATAACAACCTTCCTTCTCTCCATCATATCAGATAGCTCTCTTCCTATACCAGTCATACTGCCAACATTCAAAGTTCCTACCCTCACTGCTACACTCCTAACCTTCCTCCTCTCTTCCTGCCTTCAGGCATGCCTTCACCCTCCTCTTCTCCATTGGCCAACAGTAGCCCAATTTCCGCCAGCACCCTGTTGGCTAACAGTACTGGTGGCAGTCGTTGTTAACCCGGGCCTCGACCGATCCAGTATGGAAATATGAAATTTTTGTGCCATAAGTGTTGTGGCAGAATATTTACACCGGATGCCCTTCCTGACGCAACCCTCCCCATTTATCCGGGCTTGGGACCGGCACAAAGAAATGCACTGGCTTGTGCATCCCCAGTGGTTGGGTTATAAAAAATAGACATAACCAATCCTTAAATGAGAAACTCAAATACAAAATAAATGCAGACAGAGATCAACAATAGTTAAGCAGAGAACAACAAGTCAAACAAGCACTACAGCTAAATTAAAATGCTACTAAATATTTGCAGTAAAATGAGAAATGCCATTTTTCAGCTCATCCAGCATAGTTAGGCACAGAACACCAAATCAAAAAAGCACTACAGCTAAATAAAGATGACACTAAATATTGGTAGTTAAGGAATGTATTTCTCAGATCTTCCCACTTGATAGCTGGATGTTATTCACTATCTACAAAAGAATTCTTTTCTAGCTGACCCTAGCCAAGACATCCTAAAACTTTAAAAAGAACAAAAAGCATAAAACAAAATAAAATGCAATGTAAGAAAAAGATAAAAAATATAAGTAACCAAACCTTAAATTAATAACTCCAAATCAAAATAAATGCAGACAGAGGTCGGCAATAGGCAGACAATCTCAATTCTAACAAACACTACTATTAAAATATTTTAATAATGATCACTAGCATGATCTGGTCAAAGAATTGTATAAGATTTAGAGCTGATCTACAAGGGGTAAAACCCTAGTGACCTAGATCACTTTTATTTTTATAGTTTACATGGTTTTACAAAGCTGGACAATAGATCTTTCAAAAATCTTACTAAATAAGGGGGTTAAGCTAATGCGTATGTGGTTTTTAACATTCAACATTTATCCTTTCTTTTCTCTTTTCTTTAGAATAGGAATCACCAAAGATATATGCCATGATTCAAGAACCATACCTTGTAATGATAGTCCATTACAATTTTCATACAATATAGGACTGAATGTTTCTTGTATATTTACTTTTAAAATGTCTGGAATGTTATCAGTTCCTATAGCTGGATTGATCTTTACCTTACTTAAGGCTTGGTTTATCATAGTCAAAGTTATAGTTCTGCATATGCTTGTCACTGCATTTGCAAAAAGGCTCACTATCCCATTTCCACATAATTGAAGAATTCATTATTCCCCTAAAGTATAGATTAAATTAATTCACAATTACTGCTGCTCAGATATTAACATTCCATGGTGAACTATACATGATATAAGAAAGCAAGTGTTAGTAGGCATATTAAAGTACTTTAAAATATAATTCTTTATTATTAATATACTTTGCCAAATGCCTTTCGTAGTTAATCATTTTGCCTTTTAGACTCAGCTTAAGTTGTTTACACACTTTATTGGGAAGACTTTTATTCTGTCATGTTGGATACTTTTTAAATTTTCTACATTTCCATTTTTCCTCTTATATTGTTTTACTGAGCACTTGTTCTACCAACAAAGATACATTTATCTTTGCCTGTTATAAAGCATTTATGTCTTATCTAAATGTGTTTAATTAATTATATTTTCAAATGTTAAATATTCCAGCATGCCTGCACAGACATCGCAAATAGCCTGACCATAACAGGTCAGATTACTAATGATTTCATCATAGTTCAGTAGGCTAAAATTATATCATTTGTAAGACAGATGATTTAGTCTATGTATAATTAACCCCAAAAGTGAATGAGATATGATCTGATGTTCCAAGGGGCATAGGTATTCTGATATTATTAACATTTTCAAGGCAATTAGTGAAGTATGTTCAAAATATTGCTGTTCCTTGTTGGTGCTCTTATTAACACTGGAAAACTAGAATGGCATTTAAAAATTCATAATCAGAAGCAAGGGTACTAGTATAATTTACCCAATCTAACTTTGGGTAATTTATATCTTCAATTAGAATCATAATATTACAGTCTAAATGTTTACTTAGACATTGAAAATAGCTCTTATTAGATATTTTGTCCAGTGATGGTTTCCTTATCTTTCTTATCTGTTCTACCATTCAACTCAACAACCAATGTTCCATTGGTCATGCCTTTTAAAATTATGTCAGAAGTCAGAGTATTATCAAAAAGAAGGAGACCACTACCATCATTTCTAGCTTCTGTACAATATTTGTACTTTCTATAATCTGGGAACACTAATTCACAGATATCCCATACATCAACTATTGAAGCAGCAGATACTTTTTCTACAGTTAATATAGCTATTAATTCATGTGCATTATTGTGAAATCTTGTTTTGTAGATCTATATTTTTATAGAATGACTAAGTTCATTATTGATTGATTTTGGTTTGATTCTAAAAAAAACTTATTGATTTTATCCTTCAGTTAACTAAAAACAAATGCTGCCGTTTATGGACTTCGGTGAAATTTATCATTGCCAAACATTCTATGATCACTTTAAATTCATTCCAATGAGTTATTAACTGTAGAGAATATTCTGTACATATTTGCTTGAGTCTAGTGTTAAACTGCATTGCTTTTGTAAAGCAGTATCCATTTTTTGAAGGTGATGGTAAGATTCACTTAAGATAACCTTTGCAGTGTAAGTTTCAATCAGTATGGTTATATGCAGTACTTGGCTTTTCATGTTTTATGGGAGTTTATAATAGGTCATTCAGTTCACTAAGAATTAATATCTACGTATAGGCTGCCAGTTTCTTTACTAGCCAACTTAGCATTTTTTGAATACTTCAGAGCTTTAACTCAGATAATGTTGAAGATATTATATTTATTTTATCCAAATCTTTCACATTTTGTCTTAAGGGTATAAGCATTGAGTCTGATAAATTAAAAAAAAGCCACAATGTATATTTTTAAGCTTTATAATTTGTTGTCATTTGGAGCATATTCCTTGGTTTAGCAGTCTAATAAAGTCATTCCTGTACTACAGTCAAGTGTGGAATAACATAGAGCAGAAGATAATTATTCTAATACCCTTGTTTTTTCTTTTTTTATTTTTTGTACTTTTCCCATTCTAACAGTTCCTGTTGATTAACTACAAAGGTACTGTTAATAATTACATCACCACCATACAACTTACCTTGGTTTATTTCTGTATTAAACATGTTAAAGATAGTTTGTTGTCTCAGTACCTTAGCTGGTAGGATATTGCTAACATTAAGATCTTTACTCACTCCTTTGATAGGTAAAGAATCTTTAGAGGTCCCCAAAGAATTATCAGCCTTTGTATGATTAAGTTTATCCGACATAGTCTTTTCCAGTTGTTTTACTTTTAGTTGTCTTTTTTATTTCATCCAGAAACATCCCTTTTCTAGCATTGACTGTGGGTAATAAAATCTTTGTTGCCCCTTTGTCCTTCTAGAAACACATTACACTGAATGACATTTGACGACCTTTATTAAATTTCCATAAACATAAATGTTAAACAATATTCATTCATTTCAACCAAACATGATACAGGTGAAATAACATCCATGTAACATAACGTAAACCTGCTCATCCTGATCAGTAAGCAGTGTCCATACCTCCACTCATTTACTTATGAAGCAGCGTACCCACTCACTTCCATTACCATTTATCGGTACTTATCAAACAGTGTACCCGCTCACTTCCATTACCATTTATCGGTACTTATGAAGCAGCGTACCCGCTCACTTCCATTACCATTTATCGGTACTTATCAAACAGTGTACCCACTCATTTTCATTACCATTTATTGCATTATACCATCAATCCAATAAGCAGCTTCACCCGCTTGCTTATATACTTAAACAGTGTAACCGCTCACTTTCCTTTTCAAACTTATTGAATTGACCATACAGCACCAGAGGGGAACAGAAGAGGGCAAGCCTGCCCTTCTTCTCCACCTTGTCCAAACTAAACATAACCATATACCCACTAATAAAAGAAGGAGGGAGGGTGGGTAGCTAGTTCATGCCAAAATGTGATTCCTATTCCAGTTACACTTACCTAAGCCCCTCCCTACCCCTACCTCACTTCCTCCCAAACCTCATCCATCCCTATTTAACCCTATCCTCACAAATCCTACTACACTAACTAACCCCCCCCCCACCTTGAAGATGTCCCTGGACAAAATGGTCTGTTCCAAACCTCATTTGTCCAGGTGCCATTCAAGAAATACATTACTCTGAATTACATTTGACGACCTTTATTAAATTTCCATAAACATAAATGTTAACCAATATTCATTCATTTCAACCAAACATGATACAGGTGAAATAACATCCATGTAACATTATCTTAGGACAGGACTGCGTAAACCTGCTCATCCTGATCAGTTAGCAGTGTCCATACCTCCACTCACTTACTTATGAAGCAGCGTACCCGTTCACTTCCATTACCATTTATCGGTACTTATCAAGCAGCATACCTGCTAACTTTCATTACTGTTTATTGCATTATAACATCAATCCAATAATCAGCTTCACCTGCTTGCTTATATACTCAAACAGTGCAACCACTCACTTTCCTTTTCAGACTTATTGAACTGACCACCCAGTACCAGAGGGGGAACAGAAGAGGGCAAGCCTGCCCCTCTTCTCCGCCCACCAGCCTGACCAGGCTGTTCCCCCTCTCTGTGGCACACTTCCAATAAATTAAACACCATTACGGCATCTGGCCAAATATCATTTGGTGTACTCCACCCCCACTAATGAACTTCTAAAACCCTACCACAATAACAAAATAAACAGTTACCGAAACAACTAAAAAGAAAACACTGACCCTTCACCTATGCTAAGATAACCTAGCATTGCACTGCACATGAGCTAAATAATCCTCACTTCATAACCAATGGCAGCTTCACAATGACTTCAAGGGCATTATAAAAAAAACACGCAGAGTCTACATGCCATTATGCCACATTCCAACCCCATTTACAACCCAATCCAGTAATAACCAAATGAGCTCTCCTTAATGCCAGAGCAGTAACAATTCTAATGACTCCCCATCACTACCAACCAAAATAGTATCATTAAACTCCCATTGTCTAGCAATCCTGCCATCACACTATCTCTTATAAGACATAAAACAGCTCAACAGTCATCATGGCATTCTAGCAACTCAGCAAAATAAACCATACTATTCCATTATTAAACCCAATTTCATACCATCATACCAATGAGATCTCTTTAACGCAGATGCAATATCAATCCAGATATTAAACCAACTAGCCTTTATAACATGAAATGATTAAACAACCATCATGACATTGTTAGCAGCCCAACCACCATCAGTGCTGTAAGTTCCATATTGGCAAATGGAAACAAACCATAATCCCCCAACAACCCCGATGAACCTCCTACACCAGCTAACACAAAAAAACAAAAGTAAAATAAATACTCCATGCCCTTCAATCATCCTCCCTCACACAAGCCACTGACTCAACCCTCCAGCTTATAAACCTAATACATACATAGCCAAAGTGACGAACAGGCCAAACAACTGAAAGTAAACCCTTAAACCCTCCCTGATGTTAACCCAATGCCCCCTAAAACCAGACAACAGCAATCACCAACTAACCTTAACAGCAGCCCTATCATAGATCAAGAACTATCCTGTCATCCCTCCAAATATCCAATACGAGAGTAGCACCTAAGAACCATCCTTGCCCTTGCTGGCCCTCACCTTTCCATAGTAACTAACCACAGCCATAAAAAATGCCACAAATACACCCCCAAACCCCACACCTATAAACGTATAATCAAAATACAAATCCCTATAATCCACCCTATCCATCTGCTGCAAGTGCTTATCAAAAGAATTAAGCCACAAGCAACAAAACTGACACCAACTATTAACCCTACCAAAGTAACCCACTCAAACTGGCCAAAATAAACATGGACTACATCTGCAAGAAATCACCACTGTCACAACTATTAACCTTACCAAAGAACTGTAATGTGCCTTAATGACAGCCTCTCCAGCACTCAAAACATCAACAAAACAAAACCATTCCCTTCCAAGTCCATTTCCATCAGGGCGCTGACTGTTACTCACTCAGCACTCCATGTGTGACCCCAATGTGCACCACCCAAGTGATCAGGACTTCCATTTAAACAAGCAGCCATATTTAAACATGCAGCAAAACCATTCTTACTATGATGACCATCTAGCGTATGTGATCTATATGTCTTCCCGTACAAATATATCCAATATTAAGCAACTAGTAACTTAGCAACATGGAAGGAAAACCCAGAAGTACTCAGCAAAACCCACACAAAATCAAGGAGGGCACATAAAGTCCACACAACTGGCCCCCGGCCGAGAATCGAACTGGAGAACCTCTAGCTGTGAAATGACACAAACTGCTGCACCACTGCATCCCATGATGCTTAAATAATAGAACTCTTAATTATACCATGGATTATGCATTATTATTCTCTATCACAAATCAAACAAGGTCATAAAACATTAATACTTATTCTAACATAAGCAAAAAGTTGGTTGTGCTTCATCATCCTGGACAGTCATGAGTTCCTTCTTCCAGATCACTGTACTTGCCTTTTCACCTATCCATTTCTGATTACTCACCCAATGACCCCACCACTTATCTGACACCAAAGCATGATCATCTGTGAATGTACTGTATCTCATCACTGGAACTTGGCACACCATCATCTACAAAGAAAAGGAGAAGAGTAAACCCTCTAATATGTAACGAAAAGGCACCATCTTATACCCACCTATTCCAAATTACAGCCGCAGCATTCCAAGACCCCATCTGCAAGAAAGAAAAGATACGTAAATCCTCCAAAATACAAACCCCCCATTCCAAGACATCTTCAAGGACAACCTATCTCGCCAACATGGGAAGGAATGTACCTCCGCCACTCACATCTATGAAAAAGCAGCCATAACTGAAGCTATGCTTCCAATGACCCTAGCAATTACCCAAGATAAATTTCACTACCCCATCTAACCATGCTTGTTTTGTTATAGGGTTTCCATATTGCTATTCCAAACTCAAGTCAGGGTCTAATGTAGCTAACAACAATAACATCCTTATTTGATTACCTAACCTTATACATCTTCCATAACACCTATAGTTCTATAACTATCATTACCCAATTGGTTGATATGAGTAGAAAAAACTCATAGCTGAATCTACCCATACCCAGGTCCCAATTATATTGCTTTTACAAACTCAACAGTAGGTGAGGCATAAATATATATATATATATATATATATATATCTTTTGCATGCAACAAGCTACATATGTCCCTAGCCCATACAAATATTATTTAGCTCTGAGATTGTACAACTCTAGAGAAAGACAATTGTTAAATGCAAAGTCTAATGTCTTCCTCTAGCTTCCTGTAAGCATCAACAAGCTGTTTTATGAAAATAATGAATATCTTTAATTTAGTAAAGCAAAGCACCATTTCTGACTAATTTTACAACTCTTGCTGGATTCTGATAGAAGCCCACTAGTAATTCCCTCACAACGGAAATCAGGCCTCTCGTGTTTGTGTATTTATGAGCGGAGAAAGTGCACAGCCCTGTTAGCTCCACACTGCTCAAGCGCGGTGCTAACTGTTGACTAACTTGTTCATAACCTGCAAAAATGCATTACCGGAAATTGCAAAATTACCTCAGAATGTGGCACAACAGACTGGCTTGTAAAGGAGCATTTTATTTACAGTCACAGCTCAATCTTACCGCTCCCCATCTTCCAGTCCAAACACCTCACCACCGCCTCTTACAAAGTGCAACAGACCAGCAAAAAGGGGAGCACCCACCAACAACCCATGCCAACCCCCCACAGCACTGAGCAATCACTCTTGCCATAGACCAAAAAGTCGCAATCCAATATACTGCTTCAAAAATGCAATCACCTTTAATGAGAAATACACTTGACTCCTATTTTGCTTAAGATTGTTTCTTCATTTTGATAGGTATTTGAAAAATGTTGTAAATTAACTTTTAAGAAAAAGGATAATTCAGACTTGGACTTGATATGAACAAATTCTCTGCAGGCATTCAAGTCTGTGTGATGAGTCGGCAAATATCAAAAAAGTAATAACTACTGCATTTCCCTACCAGACTGTATATTAATAAATATAAATTACTGAGAAGAAAGCTGTACAAGAGAAGTTGGACATTGATCAAAGGGCTGATTTCTGAAACAGCAGCATTAGTGGGAAAAAGTTACTCCTTTGCATTCAATTAAAAAAAATAATTAAAAACTTTAAATAGGGAAGCAGTTATATGCAAAATATCTAAAAGACAGATCTAAAATTATTTAGTTGGTACAGGTCTTAGAGCCAATTAAAATATGTTATTTTCTTGTATTAAATGAGATCTGTGGTGCAGAAGGCACAGGGATATAATGGGGGATATACCACAAAGGAAAATGACACAACTGTTGCTTTTGAGACATAAATTTTACTAAGAGTGCATATCAGACAACAGCCTGAACAGATTTTTTTCTTTTTTAAATGTGCAGCTCAGCATGCGGGATGAATCCCCAAGAACCAAAAGGAGGCATAATTTACCCAAACCATCAAGTTTGTCTTCCAGGAGAATCCCCCCCCCCATATAACCTATGAAAACTGGCAAGAAAATACCGGCCCATAGCAAAACCTCCCACCCAGCAACCCACCATCATATCCCCCCAAGAGGCAGAGCCACAGACCCAACCAAACCAACACTGCAAAATCAAGATGGCAGAGCAGCGCTCCCACCACTCACAGCAGCCAAAATGTCCCCACACCAGTGCACCCGCACAGAAACCACAGCACAAGGGTTTCCAGGAATTGGCAGTTCCAAGCCAAAGCCATCACAGGAAAGAAAATCCAAGGCAAGCACGCCACAACAAACCAGGGCCATGAATGGTGAACCAACCAAAAACATAAAGCCGACAAGGCATGCACAACAACAGAAACCCAACCAACATAGGCACCTCACATCTGTCCATGGGTGTGATCGATGTGAGCAGTAGACATCCCTGCCACCACCGTTCATATCCAGGCCAAGCAAGAGGCAAACAACTAACATACCTTTGTTCACCAGATATACCACAACACAGATACATCCACACTGGCAAACTCACCAACCGTGCACGAACCCGCACCCTCAAGAGTTCCCCCCGCCCCTCCTTTTTACAATGAGAACAAGACTGACTGTATATGCATGCGTGCCAAGAGCCACACTGCTCTGGCAACCAGAGAAACACCACAAACCGTTGCCTGCGAGCCCACCCAGCACCAACATGGTGACCAGCATTCCAATGCCGCCTGTGATCTCCCGTCCACACAGCCTGCAGATAATGCCACATACAGTCCAACAACATCCAGTCAGTTCCCCTCCTTTTTACAAATGTCAATGAGACACTTGAAAATGCCACTCTGTAAAAAAAAAAAAGCAGATACCACATCAAGTGCAGTCCACCTGGCCAAATTCCCCCAATTGCCAAGATCTCTGATCTGCTGATTCAACCACTGGACATGTCCGAAAGTTAAACCTGGTCCAATCATAATCATGGCACTCCATCAACAATGATGTCTGAACAGTTGCCCATCTGCTTGCCACCTACACAGCCATTCTTCACAAATCAAATCAACAGCACACCACCAAGCCCCACAGGGATGCAGAAGACACAACCAACATCAGTGAGTCAGCCAGGCACTCAATAATCTCGAGCAGCCATGACCCAACCCAGAGAGGAAAGCCCACAAAACCATGAACCATCAAGGCAAGCAACCAAACCACCAGGAAAACCCATGAAACCGTGAACCAATGAAACAGCAGCAAGACACGTCCCCAAACATCTCGCCCGCAACTCCCAACAGTGAATAGAACAGGATTTTCCCCCCTTTTTTGTCTTTCTCTTTTTGACGGAGGCATTTTTCTGTCTTTCTCTTTTTGACAGAGGGAAAGGTAGGGAAGGGAACATCCAAAGCACCAAGCATCCCTTCAACTCCCTGCACCCGTGACACCCCCACAGACTTCACCACACTCTCCCCGAAGCCCACATCCAAAACATCCAGGCTCAACCTGCGTCAAGCACGCACCCCAGGAAGCCACCAATAAACTCCCTGCAACCAATTGGAGCAAGCTCATACTCCAAGCACCACTTCTCACCCAAACTACTAGATTATTTTATTATTTTTTTTTATATGACTACCCCACTCACCTCAAATCTGCCAAACATTTCATGTCACCATTAACCCCAAGTCCTACCTGGTCACCAAAGCCCCTACCGGTCGTCTCAGACGTAATCCTGCTCTGTAGC